>NC_134396.1:63739844-63891359 GCF_035582795.1 Mycteria americana
TTGTAATGCTTGAAATAAAATTAGGTAGATGTCAGCCCTATTCTGGTTGTTCTAATGGAGTGTGCTTCATCTAATGTTCTAAGTTGTTCTAATGGAGTGTGTTGTCATCTTTGTTCCTCTCTGGCAGGTTTCCCTGAGCTCCTTTCGGGTAACAGTGTTTTCCTGCTTTTGTTTCTCATGTCTGTTCCTGCCTACTCATGAGGAGAAGCTACAGGCAAAGTGTGCTTTGGCCCCAGTAGTTCTGGAGAAGAAGACATCTTGTGCTGTTGCAAAGGGTCCAAATGCTGTCCTGTTAGCTTGGGGACATACTAGAGGGAGGGCTCATGGACAAGAGGATCATATTCTGTTTTAATGCAAGGTTGTGTAGTGCTGCCTGTGACTAGATTAATTTGTTTCAACTTGGCCAATTTGAAGCAGGACTGGCAAGATCCAGGTCTGATGTCCTTGCTGCTGGGGATGTTTTGTGCCCCCAGAACTGCTACTGTAGTTGCTTGTGCTTTGGGAATTGCAGGAGGGAAGGCTGCTTTGAGTGAGGAGGTCTTGACCTCAAAACAGTGTGCAAATGAGCGGAGGTGTGAGCAGCATCCCCAGAAGTCCTGGGCTCACACCAGCCTTGTAGGTAGCTGGCACAGACTCGGGGACACTGTTCCAGCAGCAGTGCCAGCACTTGCCTGTGAGAGTGGCTGAGCATTCAGAGCACAGGGTGACTGAGAGAAGTCCTGAAGGTGGCAGAGCTTGTCTCTGCCCCATTTCCCAGTCTGGGCTGAGGTGCCATCCGTGTGCAGTTTCTCTGGGTGTGTTTTCTGACACCTGCCCTGCCCCCTGCCCCTCCATTTACCAAAGTCATAGCAAAGCACATCTCTGCTCTCAGGGTTGCACTTAAAGGGTCTTTGATTTCTCCTTCTCTGTTGAGCATCTGTCCTGCTATGGCAGGTCTGTGTTACTTGCCTTGGCAGGATGTTTTCCCAGTGACAGGCTTTGTCTGAGTGCTGACTGGCCTTAGTGCTCCACCCAGCATTGTGTAGTGAAGCCCCACAGTGAGGCTGCAAATGGCAGTTCCCTTGTGGCTGCCCGACATCTGTGTCCCACCTGTCTAGCGCTCTGTGGTGTTTTGCTGAGAGATTTTCATGAGCACAGCTTCTGGGGCTACCCGCTGCGTAGTCTTGGGTGGAAGGGGCACAGGCTGTTTCTCCTCCCCATTCTGTCACACCCAGATGACAAGGGGGAGATGCTGAAGGTAGCTGCAGTTGTGCCAGGTTGTTTCCTGCTGCCTTCCCAGGCCTTCTTTGCAGACACTGTTGCAGGGTCTGAGAGGCTGTCTTTGTAGTAGCAATCACTTGGTAAGTTCGTGTCATGAGCATGTTGCTGTTGACCTGCAAACCCACAGAAGGTGGGAGAGAGACCTTGCTTGTAAGGCTAACTGCAGAGATCCTTGAAGCTGGAAAGCAACGGCATGGATGAGAACAGGTTGAGATGCTTGGTGACCCCCTTGCTTGGACCAGCAGGCAGCATTTGCTGCTGGCCACCACCTGGCCCCACTGCTGAGATGGCACTGTCCAATGGCCAAAGAGTTAGGTGGCATGGGCCTTACCAAGGTAAGGCGATAGGCAGGGAAGAGCATGCCTTCCCTTCACTCTGAGACAGTGGTGTGTGGGAGTGAAACATAACTGGCTGCTCGGCTACAGCTACGCAATGGGGCTTGGCAGGGCTGCATGGCTGGTTAGGCATTTGCAAAGGGCCAGGCTCTTATTGCTGGTATGGCTAGGAGGCCTCTTGCTGGGAACAGTTTCTAGCAGCTGAGGAACATGAGGCCTTACAGGCAGCTGAGTTGTCCATACCTGCATGCTGGGGTTGGGCCTGCTGCTGTCTGGCTGCGTTACATCCTATCTTTGGAGTGATAAGACCATCATGATCTGTGTGAGCAAGCAGCACATCACAGGATCTGTGTCTGATTGCAGAGCTCGAAACTGATGATAACTCGGCTCAAAGGTGATGTTAGCACTGCTTTGTTCCATAGGAAGCTGTTGAACCACAGCAGAAAGCACAGGAAGATACCACATGAAGTCTCTTAATACTGAGAGGATCCCAAGCCCAGTTTGCTTTCACATGCAACATAAGGGAATCATCAGTCCTCTGTTCCAGGTTCCTTTCCAAGGTGTTCCAGATGGCATGGCTTGAGAGGGGAACATCTGCCCTCTTCCTCACTGAAACCTTGCTGTAGTTCCTGCTCGCTTACCCTGCACTTATGTCATCAGTGTCACCTGATGTGGGGCTTAAGGTGGTAGAAATGGTGTGTGGCACTGAGGAATAGAACACAGCTGTGGATTCCTACTAGGAGGCAGCAGTAGCAGGACAGTCTCCATTACCCGTGTGGCTAGCTCATGGGGTTGTTTTGCTTGCTGCCTAGCAATGGTGGTAGTCTCTTTTGAGTCTGCTTCCCTTTAAGGGGACATTTTTCCTTGGGTATCTGTCCAGCTTGGAGTTGTCCATACTGGTAAATATACGTATAGAGAGGTGGAATCCTGGGTTTCTTGTAGGGTCTGCATGGCCAGTCACAGCAGACGTTCTAAGAAGAGACTGTGCTGCTGCTTTGTGTGGGGATCTGAGCTGTGCCCAGAAGGTAGAGAGTTTTCCTGTGATGCAGGTGGAGTGTTGGAAGAGTCTTTTCAGATGCCCAACAAGTGCAAGGTGTGAATGTGTGTTTGGGTTTCATGTGGGTGACTTTGCCTTTGTACTTTTTGAGTCTCATCTCACTTGTGTTTCACAAATGCTTGTGCTTGTAGTTGATCTGCTGCTCGGCACTTCTGGGTATGACCCTCCTGCTTTGGAAAATGCTGTGCTGGGCGCTGGCTGTCCTCACTGCTAATGCTGTGGGACATGACCCAGAACAGAAGAAGTATTTTTGGTACAAGTGACACCCCATAGCTGGTGGAGGAGCACTAGTTTCATCTTATGGAGACAGCAAAAAAGCAAGGGAGACAAGTTCATGTTAAGTCTTGTAAGATGCTGCTTAGAAGATGTGTGAATATGGGAGGCCTCTTTCTGATTTGTGGATCTGCTCTGATTAAAGGTCAGTGTGAAGGCACACAGGGCAACCTTAATACCATGCTAGTCTCGACTTCCTGTTGCTACTAGCCTCAGCATCATGCTTGACCCCTATCCTACCTTCTGAGAGCCCAGGTGAATCTGGGAAAATCCCCCTTGGTGCTTCTGCAGCTGGTGAAGTTGTGGTAAGCAGAGTGTACTGCTTACTCCTTACTGGCCCCTTGGGCAGAGACTGTCTTCAGAGCCTGCTCAGTGCATGTGCAGTGGCTGCTGTGGTCTGGAGGTGCCTGGTGTTCACAGCAACCTGCCATGCTTCTCTGGAGAGCTGTTTTGGTGCATTTGCCACCCTGACTTCTCCACTGCAGTTCTTCCTTGGGTATGTGTCTTTGAGAGGTGCTTGGTCCTGGTCTTTGAACTCTTTTTTTCCAACTTTTGTTCCCTTTTGCTTGCAGTGTATGTAATTATGCCACAGCTGATTGTTTCCCAAACAGTCTTAGTGAGCTACACACTGCTGTGACCTCTTCATTGTCAGGAGCTCCTTGTGCTGCGTGTGCTCCCAGTATAAGCTGCTGCTCTCTGAGGGACCTCAGAAGAACACCTGCAAGCATGACATTTGTGTCCTTTCAGTGGGAGAGCACTTCAGAGAGGAAATCTGTTTAACAGTGTAGCAAGAGCGTCCACAAAAAGACCTTGAGTTCCTGTGTAGTTTTAGGTGTTCCCCTGACTTCTGAAGCCAAATACTTTCAGGAGACTCTGACGTGGCTACCAAGAAGGTGAGCATAATCATGTTCAACAGCAAGACTGAGACGCCATTCAGAAAAAGACCAAGTAGTGAGGCTGAATGTATCAAATGTAAGACCATCAACTGTGTTATTAGGTCTATATGCTTTCCTTTTGCTAATGTCTTTTTCCTGTGCATTTTGTTTCTCACAATAATCGGGATAATAAGAAAAAACTAGAAACTACCTGTTGATCTGTCTTGTTACTGCTGCTGCTGATGTCTTCCAAGCGAGGACATTGTGAGTACTGATCTTGTGCAGGGGGCCCGCTAGAAGTATGTGAGATACAATGTATGTATAGGTCTTGTAAGCAAATGGAATGCTATTCAGAGCCAGGAGAACAATTTAAAGCAATTTTCTTTTCAATTTTAGGTCTGAGAAGAGACTAACTGTCCCACCACGGTTTCAGAAGGAGTTACAAGTTCACCTGTCCAGAAGCTCTTCCATAGATTCAAATGGTATGTTTGCCCATTAAGAAAACTTTTGTCAGCTACTCACATTAGATTGGGTGTCATTGTAAGAAAAATCTGTCTTAGTACTTGTTTTGAATGAAGATGGGTTTGGGTGAGAAACCAAGTTCTGTGAGTGAGTGAGACTTCTCACTGTGATTTCATGGTGCTGGGGAAATGTGTGTGTTTACTTGTCTGCCTCGCTGTCTTCTAGGAAAATCCTTGTGTATTAAGTGTCAAAGCCAATCACAAAGCTAGTGTGAGTAGCTTGGAAACAGGAGGAGTATGCTTAACTTCACTGCCAGGGTAGGGATCTGGTACAGGAGAGTGAAATCCTGGGTTTCAGGAGTAAGCAGCACACTAACCTAGCTGAATAGAAAATACCATTCTGTGTGCCCGGCTCCCAGCAGTTGTGCAGTTGATGGGCTTGTCAAATGATGGTTGCTTTCTTTGAGACCTGTCAGGCTGATTTGTGAAGCTACAGGTCTGGTAGCAAATATACCCCTCCAAACGGAGGAGAGGAGTAGAGATGAGGGAGCAGGCAGGCTAGTGATGTGAACCTCCAACTGGGACAATGATTGCCTGGCTCCTATACACAATGTATGAAACTGTCCAAAGTAGCTGGATGGTTGCTGCCTCTTTCCCTGCTCTGCTGGAGGGCTTCCTTGGATGCAGCAGCACTGAAAGGCTGGGTGCTGGGTTCAGACTTTTCCTCAGGACATATCTTAGAATGAAAGGCAAATCATTGGTCTGTTTTGTACATGTGTTGGAATTTAGAAGAACATCCTTAGGTGTTCTGCTGTATCTTCGTTGTTGTGTTCGTACTCCTAAGGAAATTATCTTGTGTCCCTCTTGGGACACTTGCCTCAGTGCAGCCTCTCAGCAACAGCGTGGCTGAGGGTTCTGTAACCTCTTCCAGGATCCCTTCAGAAACTTCTTATGAAAATAACGACAGTGATTGAAAATTCACATCCAGGTCAATCACTAAATGTCTGAGATTTCCATGGCTCTTTCAAATAGAAAGTGACTGAAACAGCCATGCTGGGCAGGAGAACCACATTTTAGAGTTGGTGTTACACTGGTAGCTGCCATGTTTAATTTTTAAGTAGGTAGGTAATCATCTGTCTTTCTGCTGATAAGGCTATGTTTACTTCAAGGCTATATTTTTGTTTAACAGATAACTCAAATACATCTATTGCGGAGACACATACTGTTGCCTCTGGCCCTTCTGCTGCTCATGTCAGTGAAGTTCAAAACCGTGTTAAGGAGATTCTGAGCAAGTGCAGCAGTGGCATCTGGGTGTCAAAGATGCCACAGATCTACCGGGAAAGATACTGGGAGGAGCTTAGCACAGCAGTGCTCCGCCAGCTTGAGAACTGGCCTCACGTGTGCACAGTGAGTACTGAATGTCATTTTTGTGGAAGATGCCAGTACCCTACAGATTTCTGAGTGTTCATTTGCCAAGTGTTATTTTATATAGTCCTGCATTTCCTTTCACAATCTGTAGCAGTGAAGAAAAAAAAAAGAAAAAGAAGAAAGAAGAACACCCCCCCATCAAATTATAACAATGCCTTCAAAACAACACCCAAAAAATCACTGTTGGCTGGACTAGCATTGTTTTGGAGAAGAGAGGTCAGCCTCTGTGGCCTCCTGGAGCAAGTGCTCCACGTTGCTGAGTTGCCACCTTTAACTGACTCCAACACTGACAACCCAGAGAGCAGCTGATGACACTTGTTCTCCATGCCATGTTTGTTTTTTTTTTTTCCCCCATTGCATTTTATACTTTTCCTTGTTGGTGGGTTTATCTCCTCTTAAATCTGTAAGTTACCAGCAAATCCTGTGTGAACAGTCATAGGTATATCTGTAGTTACTACCTGTCTATAGACTTTTCCACAGGTCTTTCTCACATCTTAAGTCAAGGTTACGGAATTTTGCTGTGTAAGTTAGGCTTATGATACAGTAATAGATGAAAGTGAAGTGTGATAATGTTGAGGGGAGAGATTACAGCTTAGACCCTTCCTGCCTGCCCCTCCCCAATGTCTGTTACCTCTTGATCACCAGGGGCATCTTTGTCCTTCATATTAGGAGCTGGTATCAGGCTGAGCCTCCACTTACAGGTCTGCCACATGAATTGCCATCACCACTCGGTTAAGGGTCTTCAATTGCTGTGCTTTTATCTTTTCTTCTGCACTCATGATTCATTTAGGGTATAATGCAACTTTGCATCAAGGCTTTGTTGAGCTTTACTTTAACAGGCCAGTCGTATCAATGAGCACTTTCAACTTCATCAACATCTGTCAAACTGTGGCACCAGAAGGGTATTGAAGTAATAATAATAGCTGTCTGCTTGAAGTGACTTTTCACGTACACACTGCTAAGTATTTAATATGTAAATTACATTTAAATCTACATTTAAAATGTAATAACTTTAAATGCCAAAAAAAAAGTTTCACTGAGATTAAATAATTGCTCTTCAGGAATAACACCATTTGCATGTGTGTATGGTATTCTAACACATATATAAAATGCGTTTGTGACATCTTACTACAGATATCAGTAACGTATGCAGACAGCAACAGTTTGTATTGATGGTTGACAATCGATTTGTGTGTTATCCATAGAGCAGCAAGCTGTTATGTTTTGAGTTATTTAATTCATGCAGCAAGTTTTAGTCTTTTTCTTAGCTAATGTTCCAGACAAGATGTTACTGTTTATCCAGGATCTTTGGGTCTGTGTTCATTGTCCATTTGTTTGTCATCTGTTGGGTCTATCTCTTCTTTCTAGCAGGCAAATAAAGTCATTTTAGCATAAATAAGCAGTCATTAAATCTGTGGAAACATTGTAATACAGCAGGCACAGTGCAACAGCAATCAGAACTATCATGTTGCCTTGGCACACTCAGTCTTGTTGTAGAGAACTGTTAATGAGCCTGTAAAGCCTGTCTCAGTTTACTGACTTATGTAAACCATAGTCACAGCTCTGGCATGGACAAGTTTGAACTGGGACCCCGGCCTTCTCATATGAGGGCTACCAGACATCTCTTAAATATAATCAGTGTTTATTCCTGGTTCAAACAAGTTGTCTGCAGGTGTACAGCTCTGTAGATCCTTTGAAATGCCAGAGGGCAGACTGTACTCTTCAGTATCAGTAAAGGTGCTTCCATGACTTATTTCTGCCTTATTGGGTACTTACACTGGGAGTGTCTGCCAGCCTCAGAAGAACAGCAAAAATGCTTGGTGTTTCTCTCAGTACCTTCTTAAAGAGACAGCACATACTCTTATTGAATGCATACTGATCAGTAGTAGCTTAGTTACAAACCAGCAGGCAATAAACCTTGTAATACGCTTTCAGCATCTCCAAGCTCATCATTTGAGGTCTCTGCTGTGGACAGTGTCGCTTCTGAACAACTCGTATCTCTCAACTTTACTCTGAAAGGAAGGAATTTCATTTTCGGCTTCTGGGAAATGATAATTTCTGTGTTTAGGTTACAACCACCAGTAATAGAGACTTTTCCTGTCTAGTGAGCTGAAGTCTCCAAAAATCACTATAAGTTGCAGGTTGATGATCTTGTTTTCAGTCTTCATCTTTCAGGCAGGAGGACCTATTACAAAGGATTGAGGCTGGCCTTGTTCTCCATTGGCCTGTTACCTCCCTTCTGTAGGTTATCTTGCTTGTAGCAACATATTTTGCACAGCTAAATGCAAAAGTACAAAGTAATTATGTAGTGGCCAGCACTCACAGATTATAGCCAAACCTTAATGAGCAATTGGGCTGAGAATAAATATGCTCACCACTGTTCTATAATACCCAAAAAGTCTTTCTTGTCCAGACAGGTTTCAGTCAGGAGAAGAAGAGTCTTTTTCAACAGCTCTGTCGGCCAGATCTGCAGCGTTGCTGAATTGGTTGTGTCCCACCACTTTTTTTCTATAAAAAAAAGATCACCAATTTTTTCCTCCCACCCTAATTTTTTTCTGTCAGCATCTTATACCTTTGTGTTTGATGAATTACTTTGTCATGCATCTTTGAGCAGTTAGTGATCCCCATTTTAGCCATCCTATCTGTCTCATTTCTTATCTTTCTACAGATTTTTTTTCCTCACAAGTCTTTGCACAACTTAGCAATTTTTTTAGAATTCTGAGCCAAAGTTATGTAGCTCTGCTGTGTTTGGGCTCAGCCTTGAATCCTTGGGGTGCAGGCAGCTGAACCCCTGAGGGGGAGAGGGATGCAGACTTGTAAACAAACGAGTTTGGTTTATTTTTTTGGTGGGGTTTGGTTTTTTTTTTTTTTTTGGAAGTCACAAATAACCCAAAAGTAATAAATTTACTTTCAGTACTGGCAACATGTCTGGTGGTTCCCTTTGCAGTCTAATTATAAACCGCCTTACTGAGTGGTGTGTATGTTTAAAAGACTTTTTCCTTGCACATGCTCAGCTCTCCTCAATTACTTGAACTCTGAGTGGTTCAGGAGATGGCAATTCAAGATATGACAACTCTAGAGAAGACTAAATTCCTACATCTTTTCTGAAAATATTTACTTGAATTTCCAGAGTTCTTTTCCAAAAGCTTTTAGAGAATTAGGCAGTCCTAGACATTAGGGAAGGTCCTTGCTGGATGGATAAGTGATTAAAAGATTGGAAATGTAGCAAGGCTGAAATGGTTGATCTTCAGAAAGGCAGGAAGTCATGGTGGGATTCCACAGGGGGAACACTTGGATGCATGCTGGTCAGGATTGTAATTGAGTGAGTTGGTAAAGAGTGCAAAAACAATAACACAGGGTTGTTCAGTGTTATAAAGACCAAGGCTCTCTGAAGAAGTATGGAGCTTCCTAATACCAAGTTGCTGGCCCATAAAATTGCAACTAAGACTTAACTACAACAATGGACAGGAAGGACTCTCATTACATTAAAAATGTTTTTTGTGTGTGGACTGTTAAGCTTGGGAAAAGAGATCTTTGCATTTATAATAACTTCATGAAAATGTTGGCTCAGTAGGAAAAAATGCAAGTGATAAGGAGTACTTGAAAATGAATAGAATAGAATAGAAAAGAATATTTCAGTTGGAAGGGACCTATCAACAATCATCTAGTCCAACTGCCTGACCACTTCAGGGCTGACCAAAAGTTAAAGCATGTTGTTAAGAGCATTGTCCAAATGCCTCTTGAACGCTGTCAGGCACAGGGCATCAACCACCTCTCTAGGAAGCCTGTTCCAGTGTTTGACCACCCTTTCAGTAAGTAAATGCTTCCTAATGTCAAGTTTAGACCTCCCCTGACACAGTCCTTCTCTATTCACAAATAGCAAGTCTAGGAGGGCATCTTTCTCAGTTGGCTCACTGAGTACCTGTGGGAAGAAGTTACCTTCCACAAACTTCAAGAATTTCCGAGACTTGCTCATCACAGCAATATGGTATTCCCAGTTGTTCTCTGGGAAGTTGAAATCTCCCATAAGAATAAGGGCTACCGATCCATAGATTTCTCCTAATTGCCTGCAGAATAACTCCTCAGTGCTATCATCCTGGCTGGGCGATAAGTGGTAGATACCCACTACATCTCCTTTGTTGTCCATCCCCCTAATCCTCACCCAGAGGCTCTCAACCATGTCATCGCTAACTGTAAGGGCTGTACAGTCAAACCTCTCCCTAACATACAGTGCAACTCCTCCACCTCGCCTGCCCTGCCTATCCCTTCTGAACAGCCTGTAGCCCTCCATCCCAGCATCCCATCTCCAGTCGTGGGATTCATTCCACCAAGTCTCACTAATACCAATGACATCATAGGTCTGGGAGCTGACCAATACTTTCAGTTCATACTGTTTGTTTTTCATACTGTGTGCATTGGTGTACAAGCATTTCAGATGTGCCCCTGAGCCCTCCATGCTCCCAGGAGCAGCGTAAATGTTCCTGCTAGCATTGCCACCCTCAGGCGATGCCATGCCAACCCTTGGCTTACCTTCAGGTCTCCTGTTGGCATGCCCTTCCCCCATCGATTCTAGTTTAAAGCCCCCTCAATCAGTCCCACCGGCTTACAACCAAAGATGCATTTCCCCCATTGGGATAGATGGATCCCATCAGGCCTCAGCATACCTTGTGCCTCAAAGGTTCTTCAGTGGTTATAAAACCCAAAGTTTTGGTGGAGGCACCAGTCTTAGAGCCAGGTATTTATATGTTGGGCTTGTCTTTTTCTTCCAAAGTCTCTTCCTGTTACTGGGAGGATTGAGGAAAATACTACCTGTGCTCCTGAATGTTTTAGCATTCTTCCCAGGGCCCTGAAATCTCTTTTGATTGACTTTTTGTTGCAACATCATTAGTATCCACATGAAAGAGCAGGAATGGAAAATAGTCTGAAAGCTGTACTAAGCTATTCAGTTGGCTGGTGACATCTCTAATTTGGGCCCCAGGGAGGCAGCAGACTTCCCTGAAGAGGCGGTCTGGTCTCTGTTCTTATGAATAGAGGACAAAATAGCAAACACTGTACTACTGGGGAAACCTGTGTAAGCATATGTCAAAATCAGATGTGCCCCTCCCATCTCCACCCAGAAAATACACAAACAAAAACTCACTGAGAGATCAAGCGGAGTGAAATTCAGAAGGGTGACGGCTAAAGATAAGTAATGGATTCTGTAGGAGCAACAATTAAGTTAGATGATTTAGGTGGGGAAAGATGGAGATATGGGCTATAAAATAATAAGAGACCTGGAGAAGGTAAATGGGGAATGATCATCATCTTGAATTCAAAAGTAACTGAATACATTCACTGATGAATGGATGATCCCTGGCCTCAGTCGTCATGAATTACTTCATTCCAAAGAAACTGTCACTGATAGTGCCTGAACCATGGAGTATCCAAAAGGGGAGGAAGAGGTATCACTACGTTTGTCCTATCCTCTATTGCTTTTTCCTAGGCACGTGCTGTTGTCAAAAAGGATGTCAGGCTAGGAATATCTTTGTTCTGACCCAGTACAGCTCTTCTAACACGCTGATTCAGCCTGGCTGTATGTAACTGTTCCACAGGTGATCCTTTCCAGCCAGGCTTGCTGCTGGCTTCTTTCTAGTAGTGGCCTTTTTTCATGCTTGTACATCAACCTGAGAAGATAACAAAATGTGTCAGTCCCCTATCGTGTTTGTCAGGTGAAGCTGTCTTCTATCATGTGTTTCTCCACTTGTCTTCCCAAATTCATTCTTCCAGTTAGAAGAGAAGAAAGAGCGAATAGTAGGCAGCCACCTTTTAGTTGGCAGAAAGAAGGGATGCATGCTTCTAGACTTGCTTCTAGAGTTTTCTTGTAGTAATGGCTGCCTTTGTCTATCTGGTTTCTTAAGGAGCTGGTAGAAAAATAACACTACCATTCTGAATTTGGAAATTCCCATTTGTGCTGGAAGAGATACACTTGCTTTTCAACAGTTCTTTAGAACAGAGATGTTCTTTTTCATAAAACATCCTACTGGCTCTGGCTGCCTGTCAGTTTAACCATTGATCTGTTGTTATGAGAGGCCAGTTTCATCTCCAGTAATCTACCATTCCTCAGTCAGTTGTCTTACTGCTTTTTAATAAGCATATGGCTAAAGAATATGTAATACCTCAGCATATTCTTTAGTGTGCTTAAGCACTTTGGTATTGTATTGGCTGATACTGTGTGAAAATGCTCCTTAGCCTGGAGAACATTTGCCTAGCTATTTATTCTGAGGAGGAGGTTTTACACAGTAAAGGAAAGCTTAGTGTTACTCACTTCATCTCTTGGATGTCTGGGATGGTGCTGGGCAGGTCCCAAAGGCTGTCTGTCTTCTTGAAGATACGTAATTGGAAAAAATTGGAGAAAAGAAGGGGAAAATTGGCATGGGTTTTGTTTGATGGGTTTTGGGTGTTTGTGGTTGTTTTTTTTTTTTTTTAAGTAGTCATTGTAAGTTGAAGTTTGTCATTACAAACAGGAAGGTGGAAGATATTTTTAGATGAGAATGAGACTTGCACATGTTGCCTAGTTGACAGGTAGGATATTTTGTTTATTTTTTTTTAAACAATATCTAGTTCTCAGAATATTCTTCATCTTTTTATAAAAGTTGTGACTGTTTGCAGAAAGTGAAACTAAAGACTTAGGAAGGTGGCAGGATCAGCTGGTGAACAGACTGACAGAAACAGGATTAGGGCTGTTGTTTTCTGAATCTCTGTTCCTGGGCGGTATCCCCTCTCTTGACAAACCCAGTACTACATACTACTACATCTGGCAACTGAGTTTTTACTGTAGTGTTCAGAGTAAATTAAACAGGTCCGCTCAGAGAAGAGGAGGATTGCCAAAGTAACTAGTTGTGTTCCTTGAGCAACTTTGGTTCTGTCAGGTTTTTAGTCTCCAGGAAGGAATTTCTATACCACAATTAAGCTATGTGAAGCAAAAGTCATCACTCCAAACAGGGAAATGGACTTGAGACAATAAAAAATTCAGCTCTATACATAATAGATAGTGTGTTCTTATGAGCTGGAATGTACTTTGCACATGGAGGAGACAATGGAGCAGGCTATCATGGCTGGTATGAATGAAAGCTTCCACAGTTTTACACAAGCCCTATGAACTGTCTCCTGCAGATGAGCTCTAGCATTATGATAGTTGGCTTTCTTTTGCCATGCTCGTTGAAGAAGTCAGTGTTTGGTCTGACAGTTTGCTTTAGTGGTTATCTCAGTAGTAGACACAGAGCCACTAGCCATTGAGAATGGAGTTCTGTGAACAGAAGACATCTTCTGCCTAAAATTTAACTAGATGTGTTGTACATAGTACAGCACAGGGCAAAATGCAGTTGGTATCAGCCTCACTGAGAAGATGGTGTCATAGTATATATGGAAATGAGCCAGTTGAGGACACAAGATCCAGAATAACTTTGCTGTCCAAACACAGTGCTAGAACAGGCTGTAACTCAATGTTCCTGAAGCTCAGTCTTACTGATGAGTGGTTAGACAACATGATGAGCCACCAAATGAAGTCAGACTCCATTTGACAGCATCTTTCCTTGTTCCTGCTTCACATACCCTTGCAACTCCTTGTGTGTTAAATCTTGCATTTCTCTGACCCCTTAGGAAGACGTTACTGCATTATGAGGTGAAAATTAGTGCAGCCAAAAAGAACTGCTGACAAAGGTGCCTGCTGATCCTCAGTGCTGGCAGAAGGATGTGTGCAATAAGGACAGCCCTCAACAGTACAGAGTTGTTAGATTGGCTCAGCTGGCTTATTGCATCGCAGAGTTTCACTTGTAACTGTGCATTTTCAGGAGTCAGAGTCTCAGAAGCACTAGGAACTGTGGAGAATAATTTATCTTCACTGTGATATGCAAGGTAGTGAAGTGGGAGGGCAAGGAGGAAGGGCAAGTGAAGTGGGAGGGCAGAAGGGGGCAACCTAAAAACACTCCTGAACTTTGCAGAGCTTACCACCCCAGCCCTGAGTACTAGCTGAACCTGAACAAGAGGTATCTTGGCAATAAGGATCCTTTAGTCTAACAACAGAAGAAAATACAAAGATATGCCCAGTATGACTTGTATTTTAACATTTCAGTTAAGTACAGAAGTAGTGACTACCAGAAATAGAAAGGTTTCAGAGTCATTGTAGCATCTGAAAATTTTCACCTCAGTTGAAGGGCTGAAAGTACCTTCTGTATTTGCCATGAAGAATCCACAAAAATTTATTGTTGTCATTGCCAGTCTGACATACCTGTCAGGGTTAGTGACTGAAAAGGCTATTAAATCAAAAACCTTTCAAAATGATTTTGCCTTCCCTAGTATTGTAAGAGGCCTGCGATTTCTGAAGGTAGTTCTTACATCCTAATAACTGAAATTCAATTGAAATTCAGAAGAACTAAGCCAGTTCTTCTAACATTGCATAAACATTTCACACAATCATGGAATCACTGAGGTTGGAAGGGACCTCTTGAGATTATCTAATGCAACCCCCCTGCTCAAGCAGGGTCACCATAAGCAGTTTGCCCAGGCCTGTATCTGGTCATGTTTTAACAATGGACACTCTACAACCTTTCTGGGCAACATATCCAGTCCTGTCCCTGTCCTGTTCCAGCTTCCCAGTTGACATGAGGTTTGGCTGAAGACAAGCTTTTTAGTGTGTCCTTTTGTCATTTAGGGGAAGAAGTTAGGTATTGTAGCTTCCCATGCAAAACAATTGATTGCATATTGGACTAGAAGCTGTAAAATCTGGAGTGGATCCCAAGGATAAGCTATAACCAGATGATGTTAAGGGGCTTCCACAGCCTTGTAAGGAAAAGCTCTTTACTGTGTCTGATGCCACCCTGTGCAGTGGGGATCTTCAGCCTTTCAAGAGCATTGTACAAGTCTGGTTTTTTTCCCCAGAATTGGTTACTTTGCATGCATATTCAATAGCTTGGTAGCTTAAACTCTGTTGCTTTCAGAGGCAGCTACTTGGAAGAGCAGGGAGGAGTGGTGTGTTAATGTTGAAGCAGCACCTCACCATTGCCTGGGGAGAACTGTACTGTAGAATGATTGGCAAAACCAGTGGGACCTGGAGTTGTAGTGGCCACCTCTGACAGAGAAAAGACACTGTCGGCCAAATGTATGGATGCAAGGTACTGTTGGTCAAAGCCAGGAATACCTTCCTCACTGCTTTGAGCTCCAGCTTGCTGGGAGTTGAACTTCATGTACTATTGAGGAAAGTCAGGTAGATGAGAGATGCCTTCACACTGAAGCATTTGTCTAAGGTGCCTGTCAGCAAAATGTGTCTGTGTGCAGTCTATGGTACATGTGCCATGGTAGCTAGCTTTTGTGTTGCATATTTAAATTTGATCTGAAAGAATTAATGCATCACACTGGTGAATTGTTCTCACTGAATCAAGTGGTAGTTCTGATCAGCGTGTTTTAGAGCAGTCTTTGAGGACCTGTTTGATACCAAGAATCATGGAGCCAGACTTTTCCTGTTTGCCACATATGATGAGACTCTGTCACTGACATTAAATGCCAACTTCCACTGCACGTTTCCTTTCCTTGCTTTGCAGAAGAATGGCAGAAAATAGCTGCGTATGCTAGTTGTGTATGTAACCTTGAAAGTGAAGGATACTTTCTTTGACTAGAAACTCTCATTTCAAGGAGGTGTTTTCTCCACTTCCTTCCTGGAAGGTATCGATGCTCTAGTATCTGCTCTTTGATCATCACTGTACACACAGTTAAACAAGACTCGATCTTATCTTGGTCATGCTGGCATCACAAAGTGGATCCTTTCTTTTGATTATATATATTAGTGTAGTGGTTTACTTGCACGTTGTCAAGCACGCATATACAAAGCTTTTGTCCTAGCAACACATACAGGAACATGTCTGCCTTCATCCCCTCTATATGTGTGTGTCAAAAGGAGTGGATTTGCTCTTCTTTTGCATTCCACTTGACTTACTCAGTTGCAGTGTCAGTATTTATCTTGGTAGTATTTTTTTTATTTGAAGCTTTATTATTTTGGGCTCCAGATTTTAATTTTTAAGAGCTCCCTCTGTTACTCAGGCCCAGGGCAAACATGTTTTTCTTTTTCTTCTGTGTAGAATGACTTCAGTCTCTGTTGTCCTGATAATACATTCTGACAGCTGTTGACTCTGCTTTGTGCTCTGTAACGGAGAGGTGACAGCAGGTGTGTTGTGCTTTCAAGGCAGGCCTGCCAGCCATACTAATGGGAAGTACCTTGCAGGCAAATCTATAAACTCAACTGGAAACAAAGCTGAGATATTTGTGCTAAAGAAAGGGTGGCTGTTTTGAAGTACTGCTCACAAGTGAAGCTGTTTGCTTATAGTTAAAAGTTTCTGTAGTTTTGTCTGTCCTTGAAGGTGTCTTGGCTATAGCACTGTCTGGAGGAGTCTGTTGCATTGTGAACATTAACTTCTATGCAAGAAATAGTAGCCTACTGATGTCCACCTGAGCTTATTTATACTGAAGTAAGCTGAAACAACTTACTGAAATAGCATTTTTCTGTATCTAAATGGTTTGCTCAGTCAGCATCTACAGTCCCTTCAAAACAGAGCTTCAATGCCTAGAAAACCTTAGAGCTATTATTGGACTTAAGAGGCTTAAAGGTCTCTAAGGATCTTCTCTCTTTTTAGTCTGCTGCCAGTCTTTAGTGTGTAAGGTTTAACAGTCCTGTCAGCTAAAATTTATTAATATCTGTTGCAGCACTAGTTAAAAAGAACTAGCTAAGAGAAAGGGTGCGTAAAGGTAGACCTCTGCATCCTGCTTATTTCAGGATGAACTGCCATACATTCCAGCACAGCCTTTTCAACCAGATTGTTGTCCTGATACTGCCAAGTATTTTCTGGAGTTTCCTTGGCTGGTCATTTAAACAAATTCCTCGATCTTGTGCATGGACACTTGGGACATCCTTATCAATTCCTCTGTATCTAGCATGTCATTACCTGCCAAGGTGGTGTGCCCTGATTTTTTCTCTGGGCCACTTGATATACTTTGGTCTCTTGACAGTATATCAAAGGCCTTGCAAGGCTTTGATAAGTTTTTTTTTGTTTTTTTTTTAACCAAGCTCCTTTCTTCACCTGTGCTTCAAGAGGCACAGTAAGATTCCTGATACCAGAGGGTACAACGCAGGTTCTTCCTGTCATGAATCATTGAAGACATCTTTGGTCCTTCTAGGTTGCATGGCCAGACATGTTTTGTCATATCTTATATCAAGCTGACTAGCAGAGATGGTTAAGAGCTTGGTAAATGTATCACTGGTACATTGAAGTCCTTTATATATTTGTTTATATTTTATCCTATAGTAGATAGGTATTCTTTAGTAAATGGATGTCTAGAGGACACTACCTCTCCCCTCCCCCCAATTAAGAGGGAATGTCTCCTTGGTTTAGTGAGCCTACTTGGAAAGACTCAAGTCTGAAAGCTTGTGGACTCATTTGCATGAATTCAGGGAGCTGATGGTTGTTAGATAGGTTTGTTTGCCTTCTCATGTCTTATTCTTGCAGAAAATATTACTACTTTGGTTTTCACTGATAAAGAAGGATTCAGACCTTGAATGCATGCCACCATGAATGCATGAGAATTCTCTTATATGGTTAATATTTTTTTATATCTATGAAAACTGTTTCCATTGTGTCAATTTTAGATAGCATGTGTGCTATCGTTCATGGAAGTTGACCAAGACCTATTCCCAAGAACAGTTTGATAGCTTGCTTTTGCACCAGTCTAAAAAATGTAATGCACAGCAAGTATATGGAAATGCACTTGTGTAGTAACCCTTAGGTGGTTTTGCTGACTCTCTCAACTCAGATCATCATGTGGCAATTTGGGCTGAGTGTGAAGAGGTGCACATAAGAGAAAATACATGGTTCTTGACACAGTAATGGCCATTTTTTTCAGTTTTTTCAATGTATTGTAACTAAATGTTCTTGTCTTGTTAATGTTATCTTGATAATGAGTGACACGTATTATTCTTGTTATGTAAGATAATACTTAAAGTAGTCTTCATTATGCTTCCATTGTATGTTGTTAAGACAGAACAGCAAAGAATAACTTTAGCAAGGTTTATGAAGTTCTGATGGGTATGGACATCAATATCATAAAGGTAAATACTACCCCTGAGTAGTAGCAAGTAATTCAACTACTCAATGTTTTGTTCATTGATCTGCCTCTGAAAAGGACTTTGGTGTGATGTGGGCCTAGGAAATGGATGAGAGTTGTTTCCTCCAGGGAAGGAACATCAAGGTGGAGCTACATAAACCTTAATAACTTCCTTTATTGCAGTTGTTCTTGCTTTGGGACCAAAGTGAAAACACCGAGAGCTTTTATTATCTCAATTCTACATAGATATTCCTGCTAAGCTACAGTTAGGTTGATCTAGGTTGAAACTGCATAGCTTCAGGAAGTGGAATTTTACTGTGCGTTTGTTTCTACAGTTGTCAAAATGTGCTTTCAAGGGTGTGACTTAAGACCATGTGAGATGCTTATTATTGAATTTAGCAAAGGGTGGACTGGCAAAACATCTGGGTCTGGCGGGAGGCTGTGGGCATGGTTTAAAATGGCCTAATCAAATTTATTATGAAATTTATTATAAGATCCAGAAATGTCTTCCTTCATCTCAGAACTTTTTTAAAGAAAAAATAATTCCCTGAGCATGACAGCAGATAGCCTTTACAACACTGCCTGACAGGTGTCCTCTTGTTTCTGAAGTATACAATCAAATCCCGTTTCCCTAAGTAAACTGAGACAGAAACTTTTGTTTGTGATATGGTTACCTGTGTGGAAGATCAAGGGGGTTAGAGTGCAAAAGACCTAAGTTTGTGGAGTGTGTCATCGTCTTCTGGTCCTTCTAGGAGAAAAGAGAGACTATACTTCTTTGGAAGCAAGCCCGAGTTGTATTGCATAGATTAGATATTTGCCCTGTAGTGGTGTAGTCATATGTGTTTGGTATCCTTCAAAATGGAGGAGGAAGCATTACAAGAATACTGCCCTGTAGTAACTGCCTCACGCTTAGTTCCCTGTGGATGTCCACTTCAAAGTCTGTATAAAATGCGTGTTATAAAAATGTAATTGGAAAAATGATTTAGACTTAGAGATGCAACTGATTATTGACTCTACTTTTTGTTTTCCAAGGTGGAGAAAGTACACAGGGGTGATCAGGTGGATGGGCTTCTTTATCCTGCTAAGAAAATACCACCGACAGCAAAAAGTGATACAGAGCAAGAAAAGGCATCTCAGAATGTTCCTTCTTCAAAAGTAGAACCTTCGTTAAAACCAAATATGGAGACCATGCCTGCATCACTTAGTAGTGACTTCAAGCAGAAAGTTGTTAACATCTTGCTGAAGTATTCCAGTGGTCTTTGGGCTAATGCACTTCCCAAATTGTACCAAGACACTTACCAAGTAAAATTTCCAGAAGACATTCTGAATAATCTAGAGTTGCTCTCAGATGTATGTATAGTGGACTATGTATCTGAAGTCCCCAGAAAGGCCATCCTCTATGCTAAACCCCAAAGGCACATTGATGAAAATTTGAATGTCAGTGAGAAAGTGCAGAGGCACGATGGTGTGAGGGCCACAGCTGAACAACAGTATGAAGAATCCAAGGGCCAGTATCCAGAGAACATAACTGTTCCTCCTCTAACCATTCCATCGGAAGGATCTGTGTCCGTCATGGTGTTAGAACTGAAAAACACTAATGAGGTCCTAATTAGGCAAGTTTGTACTTCAGAATCTATCTTTTTTGCTTTATTTATAAATCCACATATTCATATTGTGCAGGTCTGCCATAAGAGAACAGACAACAGGAGGTTGCAGGACTTTGTTATTTACTTATTTTGATAATGAAACTTAAGAATCCTTTTGTTTGTGTGCTTAACTGCAAATTTTCTGAAACTTTTTCTGTTCTGAGCTTATCAGTTCTATCATTAGCTTGTCTGAGAATCAAAGCAGATTTGACTTGCCGTTGGAAGACTTTTTAAAATAACCCTACTATAACTCATAGTACTATTCAGATACTGCTGCAATACTTATTAAAATATATTTTACTTCTATAACTGATTTACTACTAATGATGTGTGACTTTAGTGTGTTCAGATTACACTGCAGTTTTCACTTTTGGGGACAGATGACCTTCTATCCAACAATAAACTACTAGTGCTTCTTGGTTTGGTTGCTAATCAGCCCAGCCTTAGAGGACAGTGTAAGAAGTGGATTGTAGTGGCTATCTTATGTATATGTTACTGTACTGTTTCAGGAAATACCATGGTAAGCTTTCTATACTTCAGTGTTGGGATAAAACACACAAATCCTCGCAGTTTTTTAAAACTTAAAAAAACCAAACAAGCAAACAAAAAAACCCAAACACTTTTTATAGAGGATATTTCACTTTGAAAATTATTTCAAATCAAGCCTAATCTTAAAAAGTCACTTCAAAGGATGAATTGACAAACTGTGTGGTAATACACTATATTGACAGCTCTCTTTTTTTTCCCCACTAGTTTCTGCAGTTTCAGCTTTCATTAGATAGTTTCACTCATTGTCAGAGGTCCTGATTAGGATCGAAATAAGTATGTGTGCAGTTTACTTACAGGTCCTTTCACCATGAAACTAATACCCTGTTCCTCATTGCTGGTTGGCAATATTCAACCCACTAGCCTTAAGGCTGAAATTGAGATATCCTTTTTCTCTCTAGCTATCGGTAATATATTAGACTACTCAACCTTGAACTTTCTTTATGTGTCAGTCCACCGTTTTAGTTCCCTGAAGTCATGTAATCTTAATGGTTGATAATCCGTAGTGAAAATCCCCATAGTTGGGGGTTATGAGAGAAATTCTCGTTTGAGAATGTTGCCATCTTTGTTTTAGCGGCTAGCACCATTCCTATATTGTGCTTTTTCTCAGATAAGCTTTTTTTGTACATTGCTTATACCATATATTTTGTATACTGGTCTTACCACAAAGCATAATTTAAGGCAAGATTCTTCATCCATTATTAACATTTGTACTATCTCCAGTTGGAGGAGTCAATCATTTCAGCAAAGAAGACACAGCTGGAATTTGTAAGTGAGCCTAAGCTTAAAAAAAGAAACCACAGGAGGAAGAATTACATCAAAGAAAAGAGAGGCTTTATGGTTTAGGTTGTTCCTGTGAGAGCTCTGTTTGAATTTAGTCTAAGACATGAAAGATGATGCAGATGAATAGTGCCAGGAAAGACAGCCAATTTAAGACATGTAATAATCTGTACATAGAGATACTGAAACAGTTAGACATGATGCATATTGCATGTTTTGTATTGGGAAAAGCAGGAACAAATTATCTGTCTCTTACTTCCAGCTTGCTATGTGGGTGGGACTTAACTCTGCAAAACTTTCTCCTTCTCACTGTACACCTTTTAATCTGGCAGCATTGATAACTTGCTGTGTGTGTGGAGTAACAAATCTTAGCTTTCTAATCTGTTATTTTAAGTGTGTTTCCACTAATTATTTGGGGGAATACTTCAAGTCCCATGGATTAAACTACTGAATGACATTGATGAGCTGAGGGCGATTACATTAAAATTTCCCTAAAGAAGCAGTTCCCAAATTTTGGACCATGGTTCTTGGACAATATTAAAGTTTCTGAATTTGTCAGCTCTGTGAAGGTACGTGGTGGTGATTAGTGGTTTCTCGGCCCTAGATACAGAAATGACTACTTAGGGTTATCTGTGTACTTCATGGGCAAGGTCATTTATCTTCAAGATGAAACTAGTCCTGAAAGGAATAGGAAGGAAACAATGCATGGACTCACCTTTCCCATGCACGTACTAGCAGTCGCTAGTACTCCTGATCTACACAAGAACTGCAGCGGCTATTGGTTGATGTTGATTTTTGCAGGATCAATAAAATCAAGATTCCTCTTTCTGTCTTGGGGATGGAGCAATATCCCTTTACTTTCTTGGTATGTGGCTAAGTGTTTAAGACAAAGCTGGAAGGTTTGGTGCTATTTCAATTTTGAGACGTGATACAATTCTGTAAGAATTCTGATGTAGTCAGAATGAAAGCAAGGTGATAGAAACACTCCTAGATATTCACTATATATCTACAACAGCGTTACTGAAGGCAGAGATGGTACGCTAGCTGCTGCATTTGAATTCTCACAAGAAATAATTAACTATCACCTTTTATTCTCAACTGCCTTGAGTTTCTGTGCTACAGCTCGGATACTTTTTTTCCTCCTCTTTTATCTTTCTGAATAGACAAAATTTTATAGCTTGTTTCACTATGGAAGCATACTCCTCTGTTCATTTCACAATGACGCAGCAAGCTTTACTTGACATGTGAATTGGTTCCAGTTGAGACTAAGAATGTTGCTGAATGCACACTTGCAGTGTCTGGCCACCTGCACATAGATTAGTCTCTAGCACGCCTTTTTTAGGTTGCTTTCCAAGATTCTTTTCTAAAGAACCTGAAAAATAATTTTTCAGTTGGCTTTGAGCAGCCAAAACCTTCTTCAGTATGATGTTGCCTACTACCAGAAAATAGTGACTGAGGCAGGAAATTCTGAAAGATTCTTTCTCTTAGGATACTCCTAGGTCTGTTAAGTATCTTTATGAAACAAATGTTAAGAAGTAAACTTTTAAGTAGCACATGTGTGCCTTTCGCCCCACTCCATGTCCATTATGAAGTAGATGAGTGCTTACATAGAAACAAAAGGGCTATCATTCTGAAAAGTAATATATAATTGGAGGGTGAGGTAGCAGGCTGTCTTTAGGAACATGAGGGTTCCCTGGAATGTGATCAGATTTAACTTAATCTTTATAACAAAGTTAGCATAGTATGTCATAGTACAGTATCTGCACTAATCCTGGGCATATACCAGACCTTCAGAATAAACCTAGATTTTTATAGGATGATAATATAAACTGTGTGGCAGAAATAAGCAGTATTAATCACTCTATGAAACAAGTTAAAACAGTAGCTACTCGTACAAATTTGGGAATAAGCTTTCCTTTTGTCTGCTCTAATCTGACTTGTTTCTGAAGCATTCAGAACTTCCCATTTGGAGTTTTCAGTAAGTTTATATACTTTATTAAAGAAGATCTATGCAACACAAACTGCTTCAGTATGAACCATTAGGTCAGCAGCCTAGTATCAGGATTGTTCTTGAAGGCTGAGAGTAAACAGCGCATGGTTTGACAGCTGATTTGTAAAGTTATTTTACATGCCTTGTTTTTGATCAACCTTACTGAAAACCTGATTAACCTGATGTTTGTTAATGACAGAGTAACTTCAGAGATGACGTATTAGTTCTCTTTTATACTTGGTCCCAGATACTACTCTGCTCTTGTGGTCAAGTTGCTCTCCATGATTGTAATAATCAAGGAAGAGTTCTTACTAAAAATCTAGTTGAGCATGTTAGATTATACACTGCTGGACCACATTTAGCTGTCAACAAAAGTACTAAATTTTATGTCAGTTACTTTTCTATAGCCCTGTTAATGGGAAAAGAGTTTGGATACTGATGTGCTTAGAAAATGTGTATATCCATAATTTACTCATATTCATATATGCATATAAATGTTCTTATGTTTTTATTCAGCTTTTTGAAGTTGCATCCTAACTCTTGTGGTCTGGTTTTTTTTTTTTAAATACTGTAGGTATGTGGGCAAAGATTATTCTTCTGCCCAGGAACAAATGGAAGATGACATGAAAGCATACTATAGTCAGAATTGTACAGTATCACTAGCTCAGTCTCTGAGCATTGGGCAACTTGTTGCAGTACACGCTGAAGAAGACGCCTGGTTGCGTGCTCGGATAATTTCTCTAGAAGACAACAGAATAAAGGCAAGCAATTACTTCTTTTGGCACTTGGAGAAAGACTTGAAACAATCTTGTTTTTTAGATACACAGTCAATTCCTAAATATGCTTCATTAGCATTCTCTCCTTTCTTGCCCTGAAGTACTTCTATTTTCAGTTATATGAGAAGTTTATACTTTTTTCAAGTTATGTGATTGCCAAAATTAAATGGTCTTTCAGGTTCTTTTTTCCATAAATAGTTTGAGTTTTGGGGTTTTGGTTTGGGTTTTATATGGGGCTGGGACCTATAGAACTTTTGTACTGAAAATGTACCTTTGATAGTCTTAGGAGGAATAGGTGCAGTAGCACTATTTGGAGTGGGACAGAGGAAGGGAAAGGGAAGAACAAAATTCACTTGCTGATAGATCTTGTTTGAAGTCTGGTACTGAAGTATCTATTACATGCACTAAATAGCAAGACAATGAGAAGGATATACTTGTGTTCCCTTCCAGGCAGATCTGGTATTCTGGGAGTTATATGTAGTGTGCATTTTAGTTAAACCCTTTTGAGATTATTTAACTCCTCTGTTAAACTTTTCCTGGGCCAAGCAGACTCTTCTTGCAATCTGCAGTGAAACTAGAACATATGATAGAACTGTAAAAGAAGTTTCAGACTTCTCAATTATTTCTTGCCTAGTCAAACATTAATGATACCTTTTTATTTTTTGTTTCTTCCCCCATTTAGGTGACTTTTTACTCAGGTCTGCTTAACATACTTCTAAAGTTAATCCGTTTCATAAATATTTAAATAGCACATGTATTAGAATTGAGGTTTTCTGAAAGTTAGTGTGATACCCTTCAGCTGGAACTTGGAGGGGAGTGTCAGAACTCGGTTTTGTGAAAGATTGTTGGGTTTAGAGAAGTGGCAAGGACATTGGTAGCAAGCTTGCCTCTGATTTCTCTCTAGCTAAAGCTGTCAGCCAAAAGAAGGTTACTGCTTCATTGCAGCATTTGCTGATTATCCTTTGACACAGTGTTCCGACTCCCTTTTCAGTGTTTGGTATGCAGACATTTTGCATGATAGAGTTTAGAAAAAAGTTGTAAAAAGCCCTGTCAAAGCCTTCTTTCTCTCACTTTAGCTCCAATTATTTGCTGCCAATCAGCAGTTTCCCTGCTGGTTTCCTGCATTGACTGTGGCATTTTTATCAAAGTTACTATAAGCATAAGTCAAAATGATTCTCTTAATGCTGTAAAAACAAAAGGCAAAACATAGAATGGCACTTGAGTGGTATTTGACTTTTCAACACTTTCAAAACTTTACAAATAAAAATTGCCACTTTATTACCTTTCTTCATGTGGTTTGAGGTAATATGTGCTGAGTCCTTCCAGCACTGTTCCTATTAAGAGTTGAGAGTCTGTGGAACAGTTGGAGAGGATGATTTTACAGAGATCTTGAGAAGAAGGCTTTCCCTGAAAACTCTGAGCATTCAAGCAGTGAAATAACACGAGATTAATGGTGTTATATAGTACTAAATTAGTGAAAAGTGATTTGTCTGTGGCTGCACAGAGAATGTGGTAATTGAATACATTTTCCCTAGACGCAGGAAAACATATTTACAATTATATTAATGATCTTACGCTTTTATTCCCTTTTCCATTATCAGGTATGCTATGTTGATCATGGCTTCAGTGAGTTTGTTGAACGCAGCAGTGTGTACAAACTACAGAAACAGTTCACTTCACTGCCATTTCAAGCTGCAAAATGTAAACTGGCAGGTAAGAGAAAGACAGTGTTGACTATACAGCTTGCTGTTGCATGATTTATGGATTGAAGCATCTCAGTCTGGGATTTTTGATCCTTGTTTATAATAACTCTATGTTAGATTTTGTCCAAGACAGCTAGTCTAAGCAGACACAGGTAGGCATGAAAAGAAGGAAAAGGAAGGAAGGAAGGATGTGAAGGAGAGTTTTATAAAGAAACCTTGATATTAGGAGACCTTGATATCCAGTATCTCTGTAATGAAGCTTAGTTGTTTCTGCACTTAGCTTGGATGTCTTTGTCCCTTTAATATATGTGAGCCTAAAGAAATATAAGGAAATGTTTGCTGTTGTGTGAAGCAATGTACTAGCACAACTTTTTCCACAAATGAGGCACATCTGTTGTGGCCAGGTCAGGCAATATTCCTAAATATGATCCTATTTATTTCTTTTAAAGTGATCCTTCCCCTTTCAGTACTTGCATAGTTGCAGACTTCCTAGACTCTGCTGGAAATTATTTACCTTCCTAAAACTGGTAGGCATTTCTAACTTTTAAAAAATATTTTATTTTAAATACATAAAATTGTCATGAATGAGCTTTTTGTTTGTTTGTTTGTTTAATACTTGGATGCATTCCTTTTTTCTCTACACATTTGCCTCGACTCTTTCTGAAGAGGATCTTTTTCTCTCCCCCCGTGCCCCTCCTGCATGTCTCCCCCCCCTGCCCCCGATGGCTTTCTGTGTTAAAAAGGTGGAAATTAAGCAGAATGCAAGTAGGGTAGCAGTACAACTTCCCTGTTACATCCTGATTCTTGGAAAGATTCCTGTTGCGAATACGGACTTGGTAGTTATTTTTCCTTTCAAATACAGTGATACATAAAAAGTATGGTGTGTCTTGCAGGACTGGAAGTCTTCTGTGATGATCCTGTCCTAGTAAAGACTGTGGAATCGCAGACATGCTCCAAGATACTTGCTGTGGAAATACTGGAAAAGAGTGATATTCCTCTTCTTGTTCTGTATGACACTTCCGGAGAAGATGATATCAACATTAATGCTGCTTGTCTGAAGGCGTTGTATGACAAGTCCCTTGAACTGCACCTACAGGTACCATTTTCCTGTTTTCTTCTTAATTCATTAAAAAATCATTGACTGCTAAGGTCTTGGATGGACAAAAAACAGTACTCAGAAATTTGCTAAGTTTTTGTGTGTGGTTTTTTCCCCCCTTTCTTGTCAAAATCTTGCTGTTGCAGGTAGATGCACTATATACGAATGTCAGAGTAACCAGTGTTTTCTCTGACGGAAGCCTGTATTGCCAAGTGCCATCTAAAGGCTTGTCTAGACTTTCTGAAATCTTGCAGAAACTAGAAGACTACTTCCATTACAAGGTAGGTTCTATGGTGAGAGAAGTGGTGAAGTCATGTAGCCTTTCTTCAGAGTGTACCAATCATTTTCCTTGCACATAAGTTCAAGTTCCTGAGGTAGCTATAGACTATTCAAAAAGGCTATAAATTATTTTCCTAGCTTTTTGGGGTGCATCCTTTAGCATGAAAAGTGTCTTTTGATGCTTTCTTGTTCACAAGCTGACCCTAAGGCTTCAGTTACTGCTTATAACTTTCCTTGAATAGTTAGAACAGTAACAATATGGCTCATAATGGGAAACTTCCAGTGGAAAGTGCATCAGATTGGTATAAAGCCTGTGGAGATACTGCCATGTTTCTTTTCTGGAAGTTTTACTTACATGATGGAGTTGAGGTGCGTAAAGAGCCTGGCCCACAGCACACCCTGCAAAGTGACAATAGAAGCAGTGTAACCAAGGTCTGTTCTTTTTAGCCTGGCTTCCTTGGAGATTCAATGACTTTGATCTGATCTGCTGCATATCTTGTCCTTGTACCCTTAGCTTTTGAATGTTGTGGCTAATTTCAACCAGAACTGATGTACAGGAGGCATTTTCAAAAGTCTTAAGTTGCTTTAAAATAGGCCTGAGGCAGAGAAGTCTGACATTCCACCAGCCATTTACACGCACGTGCAACAACCCTTACTAGACTCAAGAGAATTTATACAAAACAGAATAAATCTTAAGAGAATCTAATTTGTTCAACATTCAACTGAGCCTTCAAAAATCAAACCATGAAATGCAGATCCTTGAAGGTCCTGTTAGAGCTGCTGCTTGTGTTTGTGCTGTCAAAGTGTTTTTAGGTGTAGAAGTTGAGATTTAGGCCTGTTGTGGAACACACACCATCTGGAGATACTTTATATTGAATGTGTCTCAGTTATCAAGATTCAGTTTCAAGCAAGCTAAACACTGAAGGAAGGCATATAGAACCCTGAAAGGTTTAGCAACACAAAGGCAGGCAGCCAGACCGGTACTTCAAGAGTTCAGATTTTCTGGACAGAGTGTATGTTAGGTTCTTGTTGCCATCAAAGAGAGACCTTGACATTCAGAATCTTTTAATATCAATCTGTATATGGGGTAAAAGAAGCGATCTTGACTTTGCAGCTTATCTTGAGGGTTTTTATTTTCCCTGAGAATTTAAACAAACTAAGGTGTTAATGAATTTAAACAAACTAAGGTCTTCAAATGGAGTTTGTGACTTCAAACGGTCAGTGATTTCATAGTCTGTGTTTCCAAATGTGGCTTTTTCCCCCTGGCATTTCATACTCTCTCAGTTTCCCTGTAAGATACACAGCTTGGAATTAAAGCTTTATTGATTGGGAAAGCTTAAAACAATATGATAAGAAATGCTTCTGAGGCTGGAAAGAGACTTCATATTTAAAAAAGAGTTTTTGCTTCTCAGAACTGTTTGCTCCGTGTGTGGCTTTTGAAATGGTTAGTTGAGTGCCAGATAGTAATAGCTCCATGCTTTTTAACTTCTGTTTTTATATTTGCAGCAGACATCTGAGTTTAATGTATCGGTACCTTTCTGTGGCAAAATCTGCTTGTTTCCTTCCAAAGGAAAATGGGCACGTGTAGAGGTAAGAAGTATTCAAAGAACAGCTACAGTTTTCCCACATAGAAATGGCTCTTCTTTTTGTTCAGCTAAACCTGAAGCCTTCATTTCTGTGAAACTTGTTATAGTGTATGTGTCACTGTTGTGTTTTTAACCTCAAAATGATGCTCTTACTTTCTTCTTTCAGATAAGAATTATTCACACTAGACGGGCGCTTGATGTGCAGTTCATGGATACTGGAACAGTCGCAACTGTAAAAGTATCAGAGCTTAGAGAAATCCCACCACAATTCCTGAGAGAAGTAATTGCAATACCTCCTCAGGTATAAAGACATGTTAAAGCTAACCTATGCTAGATCTCTTGGCAGGTTTGTAGTGCTGCTATTTCAAGGTTTATGTAATGAAATTTTGTTTTGTTTAATAGCATTCAACATTGGATTGTATTTCATTGTGCATCTTTGCCTGAAATAAATCATAATGAAGGCCTATGTGTCGACAGGATGTTGTGCATGTGTAATGGTTTTGCATGTTCCTCTGTCTCTTTCTGTTTGTTATACATTATTGAATGCCAGCATTAATGAAGTTTCTGTGAATAGAAACTTGTGGACTAGTTTCCATATTACTAAATTATACCTTGTGTACTTAATTCTGTTCTTAGGCTATAAAATGCTGCCTAGCAGATCTGCCTCCTAACACTGGCATGTGGACTCCAGATGCTGTACTGTGGCTGAGAGACACTGTAATGAATTGTCCTGAATTTAGCATGAAGGTAAATAGTCAAAATGCCTATGTGACTTGAAATCCGTAGGCATGTGGAAAGAGCATTGAAAGAACAACTCTAGAAGCTTAACCACTCATCAAATTGCTTTTTGTTACAGAAGTTTAAAAGTTTGTAGCCAAATCTTGGACATAAATTCCATACAAAGTCTTTTTCTTAGGACATTTGGCATAAAACTTACTTGCTTAAGCCTGTTAGAAGCTTCTCTTTTCCCCTCAAGAATTTAGCAACTTTCACATTAGCCTTTCACATTTTGCTGTCCCAGTCCAAGTATGCAGCTAGAGTTATTTTACCAACAGATAAAAAAGAAACACAGTTGTTAACATTTCACCACATAAAAAGATACAACTGTTGAGCACAAAATTATTTTTGTGCTTCTTATGCGTATAGCTTTTACTCCTCCTGATCTTGGAAAGCAGCTTTATCTTTAGTTTGCTTTTTCTAATCCAGCGTGATTTAGTATGTGCTATTGTATGCTTAGAATTTCTGTTATCTTTGGGATAAAATTATTTCTGCTTGCAATGTATCGTATCCAGTTTAATTAACTGAAAACATCCTTCTGAAGGAAATCTATTACTAGCTACAGACTAAACAAAGCTAACTTCCTCTTAAAAATCGGATTCCAGATACTGTCACAGCACTTTGAAAAAGTGTTTTGTAGCTTTCCTTTACCTTTTCGCTTGCTTTAACACTGGAGACCATATAGTTAAAACATAGCTCCTGTATTGTGGGACTTACGACTGTTGCATCTGGCTTTTCTAAACATCCTCTTCCAAGATAGTTTTGAGTTTGGTACTAATTTTTCCTTGATTAAATAATAGACGACAGATGTATGCTTTAATTGTGGAAAGTTTTTATTCCTGGCTAGGAAAATCAACAGAAGAATCTGTTAAGAAATGTTATACACTTTGTCAAATTAAAATTTCAGTGCTTTATTATCAATAATGCTAGCATATCTGATGTTAAATAGGAAATATTTTTATGTTGGTGCTTGAAAATTATGCATGATATAAACCTGGAACCTTTTTTCATCTTTATTTTTTTCCCATCCTTAATTTACTAGGCTTCATCTCCCATAATGACAGGAAGAGAATTTTGAAGGATTAAGTGTTCATATGTAATAGCATTACTTAGTTGTTTAGATCTGTACGGGCACTGGCTACTGTTCTGAAAACTAGAATTGTACATGCAGTGCTGAGATTGAACCTGTTGAGCAGAACAAAACTCAATTCAGGCTTTGTATTTGCTTTACGTTAGTGGAATAGCTGCAAATGCTCTTTTTAGCTGTTGTGACTTGCTTACTATCCAACAATTTCATTAACGTATTTGAGAGAACCTTGAAAATACTTCTGCCATGAATGCCATTAACTGTTGCCACTTTTCTGTTAAAGGCTTTAGCCTTTTGTACAAAATCAGATGTGCATTTAATAGTTATTAACTGGAAGTTAAACTGTGTTTTGTTTTCCAAGGTGGTTAAACAGGATGGTTCAAAGGGAATTGCACATGTTTACTTGTTTGCTCCAGAGAATTTCCCAGACATGGATCATAGCATCAATCGACAGATCAAAAATGCAGACTTGTGGAAGCATCAGAAAGATGTTTTCTTGAGTGTTACACCCAGCAGGACTAGCTCCACAAAAGTGACAAGTGATGCTGTTTCAGGTCTACGGTTAACTAGTGGAAGGCTAGAGAAGAGCTTCTCTGATTCAGCCAGAGAACCCAGCAGTGCAGCGTCTCCCATTGATATGCCTCCACCTCTACCGTTGTCAAAGACTGGTGAGCTCATGGATGTCTATGTCTCAGTGGCTTGCCATCCAGGTCACTTTATTGTCCAGCCTTGGAAAGAGCTACATAATCTGGAAGCCCTAATGGAGGAAATGATCTTGTACTACAGCAGGACAGAAGAGAAACCTGTGAACGTTGAAAAAAACAAGCTGTATGCAGCTAAAATTGAAAATCAGTAAGTAGATACTTAAATTAAAAATAAAATCTTTGAAGGCAAGCTTAGCTCTGCTAAGCTAGGCAAGCCTAGTTCTGCTTTGTCTGCATTGTTAACAAGGTGGCAGATGGCCAATGATATCTGAGAGATTAAGGGAGTAAATGAGGTTGCAGTCTCTTCATGCTTCCAGATTGTAGTTGGAAGAGTTGGCTTCTATTCAGATAATACCAGATCTGGGAAGCCTGAGACATGTTGGTTAAGATCTTTTGGTTGTGTATTATTTTTCTGGTGCCTTGACAGTGTGTGAATATGAATTCAAATTGTATATTCTTGTTCTCCCTCTTTTTAGGTGGTACAGGGTCATAATAAAAGGAATTCTTAGAAATGGGTTTTTGTCGGTATATGAGCTGGATTATGGTAAACATGAGTTTGTCAGCATAGAGAAAGTACAGCCACTCATGGATACGTTTAGAAAACTACCTTTCCAAGCTATAACAGCTCAGCTTGCAGGTAGGTAGTAAGCATTTACTTTTTTTTTTGTTAAAGTCTTACATCAGTGGGGATACCAAATGAACAGAAATGTAAAGTGGACAAAGCTAAAGGTTAGCAATGTAATTGGTTTTTGCTAAAGTAAGCACGTACCTCCTTGCAAAAGCATGCTTAATGCATGCTTGGTTATGTCATCAAAGTAGCTCTGCTTTTTTTCTTGACATAGGTGGTGATGGTTCTGGTTTATTATTTGTTTGTTTATTTTAATGCAGCACTTTTAATTACCATGTATAAAACTGAAGATAGCTTAAACTTTCCCAGCAGCTGCTTTTTGTTGTCATAAATATTTATCATTTAATGTGTGTGATGCAAAGGACACAGGGAGATCAAAACTAAACGGGTTTTGGATCCTTAAACATAACCCATTACGAAGTGTGAAAGTTATGATAGATCTGTTGATAAAAACTTATGTTCTGATTATCCTAATTACATAAAGTTAGGAACTAGATGCTGAGTTTCTGGAGAAGTTTTTCTTATATATCTTGCCCCTGTTGTAATTTACTGTTTTCCAGTGCATATTTGGAATCCAAAGTTGCCTGAAATATATTGGTGTTCTCAAACAAAGAAACTCCACAAGGGGGGTGGGGGCTTTCAACAGACTTAAGTAAGATTAATTTCCTTGAGAATATGGGGCATAGAGAGTCTGCATACATCTGACAGAATTAAAAAAATAAAACTTGATCTCTCCTTGCTGTCCTTTCTTTCCTTTTCCAAATTTTTCCTTCATTTCTGCATTGCTTTCAGATGTATGCATCTATTCTTACTCAGTTGCTGCTTTCTGCTGCTGTTTGGTCAGCACTAGTCTAGACTTCAGTTACAGAGTATGCTTGTCTGAAGTGACAGGCCACAGAGTTGGTGCTCTGATCCCAAGTTTTCTTCTATGGCTCTGCTTTCTTGCATAGCCTCAGTGTGACCTTGGGGGCTGCTTTAAACTAGTGATGATGGATGTGTTACCGACAGGCTGGGGTCTTAGGAGTGCAGTGCTGAAATGAAGCTGATTTCTAGCTGTGTCTGTCTACTGGGGTAGTACAGGATCCAGCTGAGCAAGCCTGCAAGTCATCCAATTTTCCTGCTTCACAGAATCCCAAGTAGCTAGTTAAGTTGGGCTCTGAGCTGCTTCATATTGGCAAAGCAGGCCAGCTGAGCTCAAAAGACCAGTAACTATTGTCTTGCTATTCTTCCACTTTTTTCTCTCTTTTTTCATGTCTGCTACCTCTTAGTCTCTGGTCTATTTCCTTGTAAAATCCCATTTGCTTCCCCACCAGCCTTTCCTAGCATTGATTACCCTTTCTTAACTGTTGATGAACTGTTGACTTCTCATTCCTTCCATAACCTTCAAGGAGCTCTGTTCCTGTGTTACCCTGTCCTATCAGCAGCAGGCTGCTGCCAATAGTAAAAGCAAAGTGTTGTCACTTTACTGTTTTGCTCCTTTTATCCATAAGCTGTTGTATGGGTATTCATGCACAATATTTGAGCCCCTTGTGTCTAGATGCTGTACACCAGCGGTGTACAGCTGCACACCAGTGGTGGAGAGACTGAATTCCAAGTCTGCAGGAGCCACTTCTTTCTTGGTGGATTATAGCCATATTCAAAAACCTGTTCAGGTTCTAGCATCACATCCCTGAGCAGACTTGACTTTGTGGGATACTGCTCTCAAAAAATAGCAGCAGTTGTGAGGCATTTAGGTGGCACTTTGCTTCTTTTCTGCTCTCCGCAGATCTAGTCTGGGACTTGAAGGTTTGGCAGATGTTTTAGTAGCTGATGCTGCTTTGAGATGAAGAAAACTTAATCTAAAGCAACATTTGTCCAACAGGACAAATAATTTCAGCAACCTCAGGCAGAAGACAAAGAAATAGCTTGTTTTGAAAGGATCTTTAGTTTAATTTTTGTCATGTTTCCTAATACGCCTTGATCATGCATAGCAGCTGATATACTTTGAATTACTCAGTGAGTCAGTGCCTTTCACTTCTGCAAACTTGTCCATATCTTTAGACTTCAAGAAAAAATAAATGTCCTAGTCTCTGTATTAATTAAGCTTGTTTGTGTGGGAGATGAGTGAGCTTGTGTTTCTTTCTAGAGTTAAGCTGCATTCAGTAGTACTCAAACATCTGTTTTCTCAAGTATTTAAACTCCCCCCACCTCTTTATAAATTTAATCATTCAGATTGGTCTAGTCTATAAATGACCTTCTGTTTTGCTTTACATTTGTCCTAGGAGTGAAAAGCCAGCAGTGGTCAGAAGAGGCATCAATAGTGTTTCGGAATCTTGTAGAGAAGAAACCCTTGGTGGCACAGATACAGGCAGTTAATGAAAGCACTAACTCTTGGGATCGAAAAATAGTGACTTTTCTTGTGGACACATCTCTTCCAGATACTGATATATGGATTCATGATTTTGTGTCTCAAAGTCTTGTGGAATTTTCAAAGGATGATTAATCACCACTTCTGAAATGTAGCAGCTCAGATTCTTTAGCAATAAAATAAGTAACAGGCTTTGAAGAGAAATATAACTATTACATGGCCTTGAAGACATGAAGGTGATAAAATTGAAAAATCTGTGTTCTGTGAAAAGGGTTTGTTTAACAAGTTTGGGTTCTGTTGACTTCAGTTGACTTTCTGAAAATTTGCACTTTGTTTACCATTGTAACGCTAGAATGTTTGGGTGAAAAATATTAAAAAGTTATTTATCAATAAACCAATGTTGACTTTTGTTCTTGTGATCTTTCCCTAATTTTGGGGGGGCTTTTTATCTCATAGCTATTACTCAGAGCCATTACTCAGAGTTGCTAAATTCAAGGCATTCCTTTCCCTCTTTTTTGATAGCTCGTTTTCATGTATGCTTCTGAGAAACTTTCAAGGACTGCTGCTCCCTGGAGACAGGAACAAGCAATGTCCTATAAGCACGTGGATCGGTGCCTGAAGTCCTCTGAACACAGTATTTTTGTCCTACTTCAGAGCCTACTTTATTTTTGGCCTTAGAAATATTTAGAGGAGGTGTAGACATGATTATATTTCATAGTCTGCTGCCTAGATTTGAGTTTGCTTGTTTGCTTGTAAGATTGTTAAACAGTGTTAAAGCTTAGACCGTGAATGCCAGCAGAAGGAATTTTTCAGCTGTGCATAGCTATATAATCTTTCTAGTAATACACAATTCTGCCAGCATGCTGTCTGCATAGATAAAGGAGACGGGACAGAAAGGGAACCATGACTTGAAAGGTGCAGTGCATATGTAACGTTAGGATGGGAGAAAGAAAATGCATGCAAATATTCTGAGTAAACAAGCTGTTTAAGCATGTAAGACTTACATTTGCAACCTCTTAGTCTAATTCTGGTGTAGTTCTGGAGAAGGCCTGAGCTAAGCAGCAAGAAGTCCTCTTGGAAGTCCGGGGAGTGTCTCTCTGCCTGGACTGTACACAGGGTACAGCAGAGCCCTTATGAATAGAGCAGGCGATGATAAACTAACAAACTACTAACCTAATGCAAATTGCTAGTTAACATGGTCCTGTCCATATTTAAGTAAGCTGAGGTGAGACTCTTAAGTGTACTTGTTGAGAGAGAAGTTACGTTAACACCCAAGATACTAATATTTTTCCATATTAATAAATTTCTCCTTCCTCAGCTGCCACTGCAGAGAAGGTGAAGAATGCAGGTGAAGGAATCAATGTGGTGATGAACTGCTGTAGGGCAAACTTCCATGCAGAAGTTTCCTTCTGTGTAGCACTGCTTCTGAGCCCGAAAATCTGAATGGTGCAGGTCATTAGGATGAGACAAGCACTTTCCTGAGCTCCTGAAGCGAGTGAGAGTTTTCCTATGTGTCTAAGAGCATATGCCACCTTCATCCGCAATCTTGCAAAGCTTGATGGCTTGTTAATTGATAATTGTAATGGCATAGGGCATTTTGCTGGAACTGTTCTGAAGTTTGGCTGGTTGTGTGAGAAATGCCCATGCTGTGCTTGCATCCTTTGAGGCTTTGGGATCTGCTGTTTGCCAGTAGTTGATTTCCACCTGTGAACTGATGGAGCAGTCTTTGGGACTCTACACTTGTAGTATTAGGGGAAAGAGCCTGGCAGATATTCAAGAGACTCACGATGCTTTTTGAGCTTGCTGTCTGCTCCTTCTGGAGTATGCCTCATCCTCTCCTTGGTTGTCAGTGGCTGCTCCAGAGTCTAAAAAGCCCAGATCAGAAGCAAGGACAATATTCATAGTCTCGTGCATTTGCACAGCTCAGTACTGGAGTTCACATAGGCTGCTTTGGTAAAACACAGTGCAGTCTAGCTGATCAGCAAACCCAAGAGCACCGCTCTCCCTGTGGTGAATTGTTTTATGCATGCATTGAGCATACACCCAACCCGAAGTTACTAACGCAATGCTGCATTCCATTCATACGCTGTATCCGGAGGCTGCATTGAGATGTCTCCCCGTCTTCATGCCCACTATACAGTACCACCCCTGTCTTACATAGCTCCATTACTAGTCCATCACGCTACAGGTACTCTGCTGTTACTTACCTACTGTCTTCTTATGCTGTCTGTGATTTCAGTTGCAGAGCTATGATTTTACACCTGCTTTTAATGTTACTTTTTTACTCCACTGACCAGCCTGTAAGATTCTCTGATGCATTTGCTAACTGACCTGCTAGTGCTATTTGAGTACATTTTGTGCTCTGGCTTCGAAAAGCGTGCAGAAATTGTTGACTGTACACAATATTGAACACTTTGAGTTTGTTGAAGTTCCTGATCTGTGAAGTAGTTAGCATAGTTTGTAGTTAGTCTGCTGTCCCTAGGAGGCATTACACCTGCCTGCTCTGTGTAAGCTGTTAATTCACACAGAATGCTGTGTGGTTTTTAACTTCAGTTTTTCAGGAGTCTGTGTTTGGGGTTTGTTGTGAACGGTTTCTCTGCTTTCATGAATGCATGACACCTCACCAGGGGTGCTTCCACGGCATATGTCTGAATCGAGCAGGTGGTGGAGTTACTGTTTCACATGATCTTTCCATTCTGGTGGCTGTTAGAAAGGCCTGCACAGGAGTGCTGCATGCAGTTCTGGGCACTGTCCTAGAAGAAAGATGTGGATTAATTACAGAGAATCCAGATGAAAGCAAGAACAATGACAGTCTAGAAAACCTGGCTTAAATAGAAGGATTTGTAGTTAGTCTGCATAGGAGAAGGCTAAGGAGGGGAACACTTTCAAAAGTTTTCACTGATAAAAAACGTGGTTTTGTATGTAGGGAAAATAGGATGCGTAAGGGCTTGAATTGCAGAAAGGTAAGTTCAGGTTTGGTGTTAGGCAATCTTTCTAAAGAAGGGGAAAGCCTGGAAATTCACTGGAACTCCAGTTTCATTATAAATGCCAAAACCAGGTAGGATGTATCTGCAAAAGCCCAGCTGATCCTCCCTTGGATGTGGAGACAGAGTGTGTAATTCTTGGGACCCTGCCCAAGATAACCTTCCAGCCAGGAAAAGGAAATGCAGCATTGTTAGACATGTTTTGTGGATCACTGTGGGTTTTATAAACTGGAAAATGAGTATTCATTACCTAGGGAAAACAGATGACACTGTAGTTATTAAAAAAACAAAGCAGATCTCTTACTTTCCCAAGGCTGTGAACAATAAGCACTTTCAAAACCACCTCTTTTCTGTTTACTCCATCTCAGCTGTATTTTGTCAAGTATACAAAGTTTAAGTTTACGTGTTTTCATCTCCCAGTGTGTTTGTCCTGGGTCATTCTGAGGAACTCTGTTTCGTCAGAGGAATGGGACAACCCCATCCCAAAATGAGTTCCTATCTCCAAGGTTTCCACTCCTGGACTACTCTTTCCCCACTTGGGGAGTCTTTTGTTGCAAAGCTCTTTTGTCTCTGTGTTTTCACCAACTCATCATTTGTTCTCACAGTTGCTGTGCATCAGGCAAATGTTTGAGAGCCTAGATTCTCATATGCCGATTGTGTTAGACAGGAAAAGTGGAGAAGAATCATGCAATGAAAAAACCCTCACTTTAAACCTTCATAATGCCTGAAAGCTTCCTTTTGGCTTCTTTTGTTCATTGCTGATATTTTCAGACTGGAAGTCTTGAACAGGAGAATTGTCCTGCTTTGTGAGGTTAGAACTGGGCTAGGGCAAGAGGAGCTTGTGACCTGGGCGGACATGCTTCGGGTGTGCCAAGCCATTACCTTGAGAGCTGTTTTGAAAAGGGGCTGAGGTGTAGTTGGAGTTAGCAATACTTAGTGTCTTGTGAACAGTGCTGCAAGGTGCGTTATTTGCAGCGTTCATTACTGCAGCGTGTCGTGGTAGACAGCTAAAAAAGAAGCATCACTGATACACTGAAAACAAATGTGCTGAGAAGCTGGGTTAATGTCTTGCTTGATGGAGACTAGCTGAGTGCATTCTAAGGGGACTGTAGCACTCACCTTGGATGAGCTTCTGGTGCCCACAAAGCTAGATCTGACAGCAGCCAGATGGGATAAAAATTAAGTGGCTCGTGTGTATCTCAGAGTGCAAAGCCAACATGGGCTTGTAGGGAAGCTTGTTGGTGCCAGTGGATCCCTTCCTGAGCTGCTCGCAACTTGCACACCCTTGAGAAAGACAGTTGGTAGGCAGGTATAGGTACTGGCGTCTAGGTTTGTCTGACCTGGTACCCATCAGGCTTCTTCAGCCTGAAGCAATTCAGGCATTTGGGCCAGTCAGTGGGTGAATTGGGTGTTTCTAAGCGCCCTTTTCACTCCTGCCAGCAGCTGGGATGATGCCAGTGACTTGGGACGTAATCCTGCTCACCTCTACAAGGCATGCACTGAATCCAGTGCTCGGCAGGGTCCCCATTTGTATCCTTCGTTTGGCCTAGCCGTGAGCAGTATTTCCAGGGCTAACGGCAGATCTTTCTCCAAACGCCATGTGTCGTGGTTTCACCAGGGATAGAGTTAATTTTCTTCCTAGTAGCTGGTATAGTGCTGTGTTTTGGATTTTAGTACGAGAATAATGTTGATAACACGCTGATGTTTTGGCTGTTGCTAAGTGGTGTTTACACTGGTCAAGGACTTTGCAGCTTCCCATGCTCTGCCAGGTGCACAAGAAATGGGAGGGGGCACAGCCAGGATAGCTGACCCCAACTGGCCAAAGGGCTATTCCATACCATATGGCATCATGCTCAGTATAGAAACTGGGGGGGAGCTGGCCGCGGCGTAGCAGTCGCTGCTTGGGGACAGGCTGGGCATTGGTCGGCGGGTGGTGAGCGGTTGTATCACTGTTTTTTTTCCCTTGGGTTTTGTTCCTCTCTTGCTCTCTTGTTGTTTTCCTTCTCATTACAATTTTTATTATTATTATTATTATTATTATTATTATTATTATTATTTCCAATTATTAAACTGCTCTTATCTCAACCCATGAGTTTTCTCACTTTTGCTCTTCCGATTCTCTCCCCCGTCCCACGCGGGGGGGGGTGGGTGGGGAGGATGAGCGAGCGGCTGGGTGGTGCTTAATTGCCGACTGGGGCTAAAGCACAACACCACGGGACGCAGAACCTCAGTGCCAGCCGGGTCAGCTGTATGACGAGCTGTGAAAAAAAGCCAGGTACCATCTCATGGAGACCGTGGGTGTTTTCAGATGAAGGGCATCACTAGGCCCGGGAAGTGTGTGCCTGGAGAAGTGTTAGTGGGACTGCCCTCCTCTGATACACCTGGGCCCATCTCCACTCTTGGCTGGTGGCTGCTGGTGGAGGCTGGACAGCAGAGATAAGGAGGAGCTTGGGGCTGATACTTTGTGGGAGATCTGTTAAAAAAGATTGTAGGACAAATCCACAGGGCTTTGCAGTGACTCGAAGGTGAGATAGGGGAAAGGAGGTTTGGCAGCAACGTTATTAAAACTGTTGACACCACGAGGTTGGAAGGCAGCTCTCCGGGCTGATGGCAGACTTGGAGCTGCTCTGGCCATCACTGGATGTACAGGGCACATTGACAGGGAGTAAAATAAGACACGGAATTAGTAGGTGCATTGATGCAGATGGCATTTGTGGGGAAGCAGCTTTATGAAGTGCCCACGCTTGCAGCCGCAGCGCCCCAGCAGCGCTGGTAGCGGGGCCAGCCCCCGCCGCAGGCAGGGCGGCCGTGACTTGCTCTGGCTGAGCCGTGAGACCCCCCCCGCTCCCCCGTCCCCGGCCGCACCACCCCTCCCGGCGAAGCGGTTTTTCCAGCCGCAGCCTCAGGGTGCTTCCCAGTGGCCTGGGTCCCCAAAAACCGAGGCGTGCACGTCTTGCGGGCTTTCCGAAAGGCGGTTTGCCGAGGCGCCTGGCTCGGCGCTCGGAAGGAAGTTGCCACGGGCCAAAAGGCAGGCTGCAGCGTGCCTCGGTCGTTAAAAGCAGGAAAGACCCTTCGGAAGCAAACGCTGCCCTGGCTGCCTCGGGGCTGCCGACCGTGCAGCCCTGCCTTCCCCCGCAGCGCCCACCGCGCCCGGGGGACGGACGGTGCACGTTTGCCCTCCCGGGAGCGGGCGGAGGGCAAGGACACGCCAAGCCCGGGACCCGGGCGGGGGCCGAGCCGGGCACAGCTGTTGCCGGCCGGGAGGGGCGACGGGGCCGGCCCCCGCTGAGTGACGGCCGGGTCGGGGCCGGGGCCGAGGCCGGGGCCGGGCCCGGGGCTGGGGCCGGACCCCCGCCCCCCGCAGCGGCGGAGCCGGCGCGGGCAGGACGCGCCGCCCGGGCTCGCCTCGGCTCGGCTCGGCTCGGCTCGGCTCGGCACGGCTCGGCTCGGCTCGGCTCAGGGGTGCGGTAAGCGGGCGGCGGGGTGGCGGGCCCGGCCCGGCCCGGCCCTTATCTGGGCAGAATATTTGGCCGGCACCGGGCGGCACCGGCTCGACATAAATAGCGGCCGCCTCCGCGCTGCGTGCGCCTGGCAGTGCGCAGGGGTGACTGGCTGGGTGCTGGGGCGCCCTGCCTGCCTGCCTGCCTGCCTGCCTGCATACTTGCCTACTTGCCTGCCTGCCTGCATACTTGCCTACTTGCCTGCCTGCCGGGAGACCGTGCCCGGAGGGTCGGGGATGCGCGGAGCCGCGGGCGGGCGCTGCGGCAGCCGGTGTCCCCGGGCTTCGGGGCGGCTGTGCCCCGCGGCGGGCAGCCGGGAGCCCGCGGCGGAGGCGCTGGGCTGGCAGCCGCCGGCGCTCACGCGTGTCCGCGGCAGAAGGCGGCGAAGGTGCTGGCGGGGGGGAGAGGGCCCTGCGCCGCGCTGAGCGGGTTGCGAAGGGCGCTGGTAGCTCCTTTTTACTGCTGTTGCGTTTGTAATCCTGGGAGCTCTGCTAGGAAATGGTTCTGCAGGGGATGGAGCAATAGAAAGCTGCTCTGCTTTTGCACGGGAAAAGTAGAAATTAGCGGGGGGGAAGATTCCTGGAGTCCTTGCAGTGTATTTTCCATGGCCATCCTTTGTCGGCTTGAATCAGTCATTGCTTTGCTTGAAAGGCGCTGCCTATCTCAAAGATAACTTTCCTTCACTCTGCTGGACACAGCTTCTGCCCCCACTCATGTGCCATCCTGATGTGCTCGTCTATCTGCTTCTGCTTTTGAAATGGTCCTGGATGGTTTGTTGGGCAGAACCCGCTGCCCACCGCCCCCCTTCTGGACTGGCTGCCCTACCCCTAGGCGGAGGTCGTCTCTCTAGTTGCTTTACATCTTTCCTTGGGTATTGGGCCTTGAGCCAGAAAGGTGCTCAGCCACGTGGCTGAGGTTATTTTTAAATGCATATAAAATCCCTTCCTCATGTGTGACCTGCTAGCTCATGTGGGAGTGAACAACGAATTCCTCATTTCTCATCAAAGAGACAAGATTTGTGCCAGAGGTGGTGCCTTCTCTCAGACTAGCTGATAGAGCAAATACTGGACAAGCTTTTGAGCATGCAAGCCCTACTTCAGGTTATGGTAGTGAGCCCTTCATCTTGTGTCTTCTTGGAAGGAGGAACTGGGCTACAACATTAAAGCCAAGCACTGTCTTGCTGGCACCACGGTGCCCAGAGCCGAATGCCTTTTGCAGCGATGTAGAGGAGTCTGCACTGTTGTCTTTTGACAGTCTCTGTACCTGTTGCCCTAATGTACATGCATTTGGGTATTCCAGCAAGGATCGTTTGCTCACTGCTGCTCATTTCAAGGTCTCTGTTTTCTGCCTCTCAGGGCTCTTCCCCCCACCAACCCCTTCAGCGTTGCTTTGTTTTCCCGCCTGACTTGTCTTGTTCTTTTCTCCACACATTTCTCAGCTGTGATGGTCTGCTGGCTTTTCTCCAAATAATATGTTTTTGCATAATATTGGGAATATGTTGCTGCCTCCCCTCCTGCTTGGTGTATTTGGGAAAGTCAAACAGATGTGGAGACAGCCTGGTCTATCTCCTTACTGATTTCCTTCCCATGTTTTACTTTCATTCACCCAAAGGACAGTTTGATTTATATGTTCAAGAGATCCTGAATGGTCCTTCTCTAAGAAGCGTCTGTCCCCTGTTGCTACACGTGTAACTCCATCCCCAGAGCGATGTGCTAGAGTGTAATGTTTGCAGATGATTTGTTTTACTTTTCTGTTTGCTGCTTTGCTGTTTTCCAGGCGCGTGGAGTTTTTCCAACGCAGCTCAAGGGGAGGAAGCTGGGATCTGCTTTCTGATTTTTTTTCTCTGTAGTTGACAGCCATTTGCAAATCATGAGCTAGGAAGACTCTGTCTTCACTTCTCTATTTCAGGGAGGGACTCCTAGTCAAAACGTGTTTACTTTGTAAAATTAGCGGACTCTTGTGTGCTGGTTTTTGCTAGGACAGAGTTAATTTTCTTTGTAGCAGCTAGTATGGAGCTATGTTTTGGATTTGTGCTGGAAACAGCGTTGATAACACAGGGATGTTGTAGTTGCTGCTGAGCAGTGCTTACACAGAGTCCAGGCCTTTTCTGCTCCTCACCCCACCAGCGAGCAGGCTGGGGGTGCACAAGAAGCTGGGAGGGGACACGGCTGGGACAGCTGACCCCAGCTGACCAAAGGGCTATTCCATACCACATGGCATCATGCTCAGCATATAAAGCTGGGGGAAGAAGAAAGAATAGGGGAGATGTTTGGAGTGATGGCATTTGTCTTCCCAAGTAACCATTACACGTGATGGAGCCCTGCTTTCCTGGAGATGGCTGAACACCTGCCTGCCCATGGGAAGGAGTGAATGAATTCCTTGTTTTGCTTTGCTTTTGTGTGCATGGTTTTTGCTTTCCCTATTAAACTGTCTTTATCTCAACCCACAAGTTTTCTCACTTTTACCCTTCCGATTCTCTCCCCCATCCCACCAGGGGGAGAGTAAGTGGCTGTGTGGGGCTTAGTTGCTGGCTGGGGTTAAACCATGACGTCTTAGAAGAAACAGGAGACAAACATTGTGTTCCATGGCTCCGTGTTGCTAAATGGCCACATGGTTTTTGTCACAGGACCCCAGCACTGCCGGTGTCTCAGCAGTTCTCCAGTCCATCCCCAGCTCACAGCAGATCTCTCATCAGCCAGGGAGGTTGTGGCTTCATATGGCCTATGTCTAGAAACCCCTGAAGATGGAGACCCCACCTCCCTGGTGCTCTGTCCCAGAGCTGCATCACCCTCCTGGGAGGGAGTTCTTCCTACTCGTTCATGGTGAATGAGATAAATACATATCAGAGGCTATCCTGGGTCAGACCAAAGTCTGTCCAGCCCAGGATACTCTGGCTGGCAGCAACCGGCAGCAGATGCCCTGGGAGAAGCATGGAAGCAGGCTACAGTGATGCTTCCCCAGAGCTCTGTCCCGTTCAGCACTGTGCAGTTTAGTAGCTCTCCCAGCTGGAGGTGGTATCTTTGTTTCTTCAGGCCTTGGAGGATTGTGTGAGGGTCCCACCTCTGTTAAATGTCTTGTTCAGGTTTGGTGCACTGCGTACACCACATGCTCATTGGTGCTGGAACAGTACTTGTTTTGCTCTTGTGTTCATTAAGCATCAACCTATTTAGGGCTTATTAGGTGCACCTTGATGGAGCATTTCACTTTCTCTTCCTCTGCTTCAGCTGCACTAGCGGTGGGGTGGGATCAGGAACATGCAGACATAGGTGTGTTACTAACAGCTCACTGTGCTTTGCTCCGGGCAGTCTGGCAGGGCCTCTGTTTTACAGGACATCACCATCGCCTGTCAAAGGGTCTAAGAGACCGTTCAGTGCAAGACAGGAGCCTTTCTGCTCATGTGTTCGCATGGCATCCATCAGGTTCAGCTGCTCCCTGCAACTGGAGTGTACCAGAGAAGCAGGAGTCCATCTAGGGACTAACAGAAGTTCAGGCAAGAAACCCAGGATCCCTTTTCAGAGGAGATTGTGCTGGCTGTGAAGTTTCCGAGTGGAAGAGTTCAAGTTACAGAGCAGTAACTGAGTGCATGGTGTCACTAATGATTCAAGCGTGCCCACGTGCTTTTCACAGGGATTAGTAATTAAGCAATTAAGTACATGCCAGATGCATAAGAGAACCTCACCCCAAATAGGAGAACACATAACTGTGTTTACAAGTGTGTGCCTTAAGAATAAGCAAAGAGGAGATACAGCTGGGATGGTTTGTATTTGGGCTTTGGCAGAGTTTGACCCCGTTTCATGTTGCCTGGTCACCAAACATCCAGGGTATTTGCTGGATGGCCCTGATAAGAAAGACCTCTTGGTGAGAGCCAGTATTGAGTTGTGTGGCTTGCAGGCTGCAGGACTGTTGAGGAGAGGAGAACCAGGAGATACAGGCAGTTTCTGAGTATCAGGTTAGGACCTGAGTGAGCTGCACCTCCTGGCACACAAGGAGAGAGGAAGGTCCAGGAGAGTGCGACCAGCGTAAGACTTCCCTCAGCATCAGCGGATGAAGGGAGATGTCACTTTGGTTGAGCACGGGGAGCTTTCCCTAGCGCATGCATGACCTCGGACAGCAAGCCATTTGCTGTGGAGCTGTCAAGTGCAAGGATGGGAATGTCAGCTCTGGCATGAGGATCCCCATGGAAATGAAGCAGCAGCATCCGTAAGTGTTGTCTACGGCATGGTGAACTTCATTGCTGTAGTGTTCTGGGTGGTGACGATAACTCCAGGTAGCATTGCGTGTTTTGCATGGCCGCCATGTCATTTAGAGAGGCAGAAATCACGGTGTGCTTTGGTAGCTCCACAGTGCCTCCTTCCAGATCGTTTCAAATACAAATTTCAGTGTGTCTTAGGTTAACGGCTGCTGGTTGTGCGGTTTTTATCAAACCAGAGGAAATCCAGATCTTCCTTGGAGAAGTCTGAGTTTCCTGAAGGGACAGCAGATTCCCCATTGGATTTCATTAGGCATGAGCCTCTTGCAGGGCGGCTGAGAGGGGCTCAGTCTCTAGTTGAGGGCTGGCTTGCCTTGGAGCGGTGAGGGGGTGTGCTGAGCTCTGCTTTCCGCATCTGACATGACAGAGCTTCTCCCTGTCTGGAGCATCCCCCGTCTTTTCTCTGTCCACTCTTCTCATCCAGGGCATGAATGTGCTGGCGCTGCCCACCTCTGCTGTGGAAAGGCTGAGGGATGAAGATACGCCTGATAGGCACTGCTTGCTGAGCACGGGCTGGGGACATCAACTACCTTGTATGCTCTATTTTATTGAGAATCATTCAAGATGGTGCTTGGCTACTCTGCAAGCTGCACAAGGGCTTCTCAGTGTGAGAATGCTGCAAAGCAAGATATATGAAGGCTGTGGACCTCCTGGCTAGACGCTTCTAGTGCAGCTTTGACTGCAAGTCCAGTGCACAGTCTATAGGAAGTCTCTTGTAGCTTTAACAAGATGTTTCAACATCTTGTACATTCAAGGTGGTGATGCAGAGCCCAAGGAGACCACTGGACACTGTAGCCTGGGTCTGCATTTATGGCTTGTTAAAAAGGTGCATTCCTCTCTGGCTGAGAAAATGAGATCAGCCTAAAAAAGAATCTACAAAAAGCATGCCGGAGACCATTCCCTTAAAAGGACTGGCTTTAGATATTTATCTTCCTTTCATTTCTCCAAGCCAAAGACTTGATGTTTAGCGAGAACAAAGTATGTTCACTTGAAATGGGGCAAACATCTCACTGCCTGTACCTCAGGTACGGGCACGTGGTCACCTGCAAGGCCACTGCTGGGCTCTGGTTGTGTCTGCTGGAGAAGGAACCACTGGCTCCAGGTTTGTACCTGTATGCTGGGAGGAGAGCATTCCTGTTCCAGCACACCTGCATTTGACTCTCTCGTGACCAGAGTAACTAGTGACAGGAGGCACGCAGCGGTCAAGACTTTGGATGCATAAGGCTGTGTGATGACACTGGGAATGGATCCAGCTCCTCCTGTGCTCTGCTTTGCTACTGGGTTTTGCAAAATTTGCATAGACTCACATTTTTAGATGTGGCCTCAGAAGGAGCTGATGTGCATCTTGCCCTCTGTTGTTACCAGATCTGGCCCTAATTTGTTGGTCCCTTCTTGAAATTCCTGGGAAATGGTGATGTTGAGGTGCTTAGTGACTCAGATAGCAGGGCGGCTGTAGAGTCAGGCTCTTGTACACCAGGTATGCTGGGATGCAAGCCCAGGGTTCACAAGCTGTCCCATGAGCTGCAGGACTAGCAGAGACTCACTTTTTGGTGGATAGATGTCCTTCATCCCTGCATCCCCACTATGTCTGCCCCAGCTCTACCATGTGTAACAGCTTCCCCTTCTCCAAGAGCTTCTGTTACCCCCACCTTCCTCTAGAGCTCCTTGCAAACACCCCAGCTCTCCTTCATTCCCTGACTGTCAGCCGAAGGAGATGCCTAGGCTTGCTCCACATTGCACCTGTGCTGACGGACCCTTTGCACACATGTGCAGCTTGACAAGAAATTAGGGTTTGAGTCCTCTATGGGATTTCATCAGAGTTAGCTAAAAGCTTTAAGGTTTATCAGAGGACTGAGAAGCCACATGAAAATACTGTGACATTTAGGAAACCAACTGGAGATGATTTACTCCTCTCATCTGCACAGCATGCATCTTAGATTTACACCTGGGTGATTCACTGAGGTCTAAGAGTATGCACAGAAAGTACTTAACTTCTCTTGAGTTTATAGGAAATGGCCACTTGAGGTATGTAGAGTTTCTCAAAAAAAGCCCTGGTGTTTATCTTTAAAGTTACACTAAAAGTCAAAGAAAAGAAAAAAGAAATTGTAGCAACTACAGAGGGGTTGGTTGACATTGGCTTATTATTTTTATACTATAAAAATAATAGGTCTGAATTTTGACTCAGGTTTATACTTAAGGTATGAAAAAATCTCATAAATCAAAACCCTGCATGAGTCAAATAGGAACTGTTCTCAAGCCAGGCTATCCCTCACGAGGTTAACTCCTGCCTCCGGTGCTGCTTAAAAACAGCTTTCATCCTGAATAGCTTTCTGCCTTCACACTTGGGAGTTTTTCCAAGATCATCGATATCTATGCTGGTGACGCTTGTTGGCCGCCTCCTTATCTCAGACACCAAGCCCTTGGTCTGCTTTCTTATTTCAAAGCACTGAAAAAGTTTCCCAGTAGATTTGAGGGTTGTTTGGGGGGGGATGTTCATTTCTTCAGCCGCGGCTCTCGTTGGCCTCTGCCTTTTGCTGGCGATTCGGTCTGGCTGGTGACTTGGGATGCACCAAACCCCCCCACGTGCTGCAGTCCCAGTGGACGTGGAAATGACAGCCGTGTGCTGCAGCCTGCCGCGAAACGCTGCAATTGGGGTCGGATTGGACTGATAACGGAATTTATCCCTGAAAAGCCCTGTGTCTTCGCTGAGGTTAGTTGCTCTTTCTCCCCGTGTACGTATGAAGAGAAGAGTGCTTTCCGTAGTTTCCTGCTGTTAGCATGCTAGTGCACATGGGAGGTTGTGCAGTTAGAGGCTGGGCTTCCCAGCACAAGCGTGCGCAAGACCGCCGTCACGCCACGTGACGCAGCACCCAGGGGAAATCAGTCCCTGTGTTTTCTCTATGACATTTTTGTGTTTGCTTGGAATTTGTCTTGCTCACTGCTGTATCTGTTGTTTTACCCAGTTCTGCTTTCTCGTTTGTTCTTTTTCCTGGGGTTGTCAGAGCACTGAGGGATGATCCTGCAGACCCTCCAACTCGGCGGTACCTGTGCTGCTCCGCAGCCTCCCCGAGCAGCCTGTTGCAGCCTGAGCCCATTGCTGCCTTGCTCCTGCCCTCCCTGCTCGCCCACCTGAGGAGCACAGCCATGTCCCTGTGCCTGCTCTCTGCCGTGGATGGGACACAGCGGTCCCGCGCGGGCCACCTTCCCCGGGTCTCCAGTGGTTCCCTGTGCGGAGGTTGGGGCTGCTCTCGGGTTTCGGTGCCCCAGAAAGGGCGCAGTGCTGCAGGAGGGCCGTGCCAGTGCAGAGCAGGGAAAGGAGTATTTCCAGTGTCATACAGGATGCTTTTCATTTTCACTTGTTCTACAGCATCCATTTGTTTGTTCAGCGGTTTTCGGAAAGAAACTATTCCATCCCCCTCATAATCACAAATGTCTTTTTGTTTTGTTTTGTTTTCCTATATTCGTGATAGCAACAGTCTTCCCTGTAGATGACCTATGGTGTATGTTCATCTGCCATCCGATTTAATTTTTCTCCTTGAACCTTTTTATTGGTCTTCATGCGTGCCAACTCGTGTGCTCTTCACACTTACCAAGTGCAAGTGTTTGGGCTGTCTTCTAATGTGTCGGATTAATACTTTGGACAGTGAGACCTGATAGCTTGCTGTCTTGGTAATCAATATGAATTTCAATTTCTTGAGGACTTAAAGTTGTAATAATGTCAGTCCTGTGCAGCTTCTGTATATTACATACATATTTTGTTGTGATACTTCCTTTGTTCATTGAATGAAAAGGGTATTGGTAGGTTTAATGAAAGATAGCAAGAAATCAAAACTGCCATCTTAGGAAGGCATTGAGAATAGATTTGATGGAGCAGATTTGTGGTGAATTAGGATTAACTCTTTCCTGAATGTCCAGAAGTGTGTGGATTTAAAATCTGAATATAATACTGCAATTGTGTTGGAGGATTGTATTTTTATGGACTGCAGGTGTGGGGGGGATTGGTGTTAGACATGCTTGAACCCTAGCACAGGTCAGGGAGAGCTGTTTGTGGAGGTGGGTGTTTCAGCAGGTTGTATAAATGAAAACAATTATGCTTAGGCAGAATTTACTCACTTTCTTATTTTTGGCAGTGCAAAGCCCTCTTGCCATTTACAGCAGGCGGGCTATTTGCTTTTTCTCCCAGCACTCATTAGCAAGATAGGGTAGAAGAGGCCCGGGATGCGGAGATAAGGGAGAGCCAGTGAACGTGCTGGTCCTGGAGGCTGTGCTGGAGGATGCAATGCTAAACCTGCACAGCTTGTTCGGCGGGCCAGGGAGCGGTACAAAACGTCCTGCTGCCGTGGGCACGGTTAGCGCTCCCGACGCGCTCTCCGTGGGAGCTGCGCGAGTTGCCGGCACCGTCCGGCTGCGCCAGCGAGGCTGTGCGGGCACTGTCCCCTCCCGGCAGCTCTGCCCGGGGTACGTAGCAAACGAAATTCTCCCCGCAGGGATTTCAGCTGTGTTTCAGCAGGCTCTGCACCTGTCCTCAACCCTCAAGGCCTTTGCTATATGCAGCCCCGGCTTCATATCTCTGCAAGATGCTTTGAAACCTGGAGCGCTTTCTAGAAGCGTTGCCTGTGCGCGCTGACATCCGACGTCTGTCCTGCCTTTCGCCTCTCGGTGCTGACAGTCTCCGTCCTTCTGGTGGGAGGCGACAAGGTCAGCCCTGCGGGGGCTGTGCTCTGGTCCCAGCCGAGCCGGCGCTCGCAGGCTACCCCAGATGGCTAGGAGGGGGCTGTGGCTGCCTCTGGGAGTAGTTGTCCCCACGTAGCCAAGACGGAGATCGCCACGTGCGTGGCAGGTGTGGGTATTTTAAGCCATTACAGGGAATTTAGCACCCTGGGGTGGGTTATCCTCTGCCTTCCTGCCTGCTCTTAGCTCCAGCTCCTTCCACAGCAGAACAGTCAAAACTAAAAATTTAATATGAAATACAGACTAGTTGTGGTGCGTGCAGTTCAATCTAAGGTCGCAGTGGCACAGCACATCTCCGGATCTGGGTCCAGGCTGCTTTTCTAGGATCTCCCACATCAGAGTAACAATAATTACTGTAACAACAAGTGTGTTTTCATGGGTAATTGTGATAAAGGCTCTGCTTTTTTCTACATGACCAGAAGGGCAGCCTTGCTGGGGCTGAGCTGCTGGACGTGGCTCCTAGCCTGGCCGGCGCACGGTCGCGTGGCTGCCGCACGTCAGTCTCGCAGCTCGAGGTGCCTCGCGCTGACTGCCGCAGGGGACTGGTAAAGCGCAGGAGTGCTGGGGTCCCCGCCGCCTCGCTTAGCCGAGCCCACCAAGCCCCATAGCCCATCCTTCCTCCTTCACCCTCCCGCTGCCCTCGACCCTGGCGCCCGCAGGCTGACTGTCGCTGCGCGGAGCAAACCAGCCCGACGAAAAGCTGTTTTTCACCCTCTCGGCTCCCGGCTGTGGCAGCCTGGGGGGCTGTTCCTCCCGTCAAGGAGGCACTGTCTCCTGGCACTCCACCTCCTAAGTGGCGAGTGGCAGGAATGCGAGTGATGCGGGAATTGCCATCACACCAGTGGGACACCGAACGTCTGACCAGATGACGGCTCTAAATTTAAGGGCTCGCTGTCAAGCCATGTGTGCGTTAATGTGCCCTTTTGTGACCAAGCTAAAGATAATTTTCCTATCTGGAACAGCAACTGCGTTGTAAGTTGTGTAAAGAGACTTCTCCGCTAATGAAGAGCGATCATAAGAGCATGACCGGCCCCGAGAGGACGAGCAAAGCTGGAGAGATGTGACTTGGGGTAGGGCTCTGATGCTCTGCAGAAGCTGAAGAGAGGCCATTTACAGAAACTCGAAAGGTGTTTAGCTCCTCGAAAAATGCAGAGGCCTTGCTGTTATTTTAATGTAAATGCCACTTGAGATAATAGCAAAACTTTTTTTAAACTGTAGGAAAAGTCACTTTAAATTTTCTAGAGTTCAATATTCTCCGCAAAAAATTGATCCCAAAAAATGTAAATATACAGACAGTGCTATGGAACAGAAGGAAACTTTCAGCAAAAAAGCAGAGTTGGATACACTGTTGTGTGTTGTAGTGACTGTATTTTTAACCCACCTGCATATTTTAAACAAGTTGACCTTTGTAGAAGGTCTGCTACAGTCTTTCAGAGCTGGCAGAGGTCCAGTTACGCGTGTGTGATTGTGTGTGGCATTTTATATTAGGAGACATGGGACAAACCCCTGGGTCGGCAGGGATTATCCGGATAGGTTGTTTAGTACCTTACTCCCACTTCTCTTCTTGAAGGGTTGGTTTAGACGTGCAGTAACACTCAGGTCAGCTGCTTGGCTTGCAGCAGTGCAAACACGTGTTGTCTCGGGGAAGGTGGGTCAGTAACAGCACGTTTAACTGGCAGCTTCCTGAACACGAGGGGATAATACTTTCTGATCTCCTTGTGGCTTTAAAACACGGGAAGGAGTGCTGCACACTGTAGCCTCATGGAGGTTTGCAGGGCTCAGAGGTACTCAGTGATGCTACAAATCTGTTTTCCACCTGGTGACAATGTTATCTGGAGTGCCATGTGCAGGGAGGTGTTGCTGAGGGCTTGTAAGGGCATGAGAGCTGCAGACTTTATAATTTGTGGTTTATCGTCTTTTCTTCAGCTATTATTTTCTTCAAGGAAATAAATGCCTAGGACACTTTCTTAACATCTGGCATTGCTTGGAGAAAGACATCTCTAGCCAGGGTCCTGTACAAAGTACTTCCTCAGTGCTACCCTGTAAGTCCGTGATGGGGCAACGTGCTACTGAAGTTGTGCCGCTCTCATGACCATGGGCCGTTACTTCCATGTAGGATATGGACGAGGGGGCCCTGAGCAATCTGACCTGGCTTTGGAGCCAGCCATGCTTTAAGCATAAATCTTCTGCAGCTCCATGGTATTCACCATTCCCCGACCGGCGGGGCTGCAGTGTCATGTTTCATGTATTCAGTGTTACGCTTCTTGTTTTCATTTCAGGTCTTGTTTTGGCGTAAAAGTGAGATTCACGAGACTCCTCTAAGATGTCTTACAGAAAGGAGCTAGAAAAATACCGAGACCTGGATGAAGACAAGATCCTTGGAGCTCTGACAGAGGAGGAGCTCAGGAAGTTAGAGAATGAGCTGGAAGAGCTGGATCCTGATGTAAGTCGTTTTTACATGAGATTTGCTAGGTGGTAAATCTCAGTAGTTGTGGGGGAATGGGCTGCATTAGTAATCTGTAATTAAGTGGGATCCTTTGCAGAGCCTGTACTCAGTGCAAGGATGGAAGAGACTGTCCGCAGGTGAGCAGAAGCAGTTTTGCCATCGCAAGCATGGGCTACACGTGGGACTTTGTTTCTGTGGTATTCCCCTGCCCTTGCCCTGGCGTGCGTGCTCCAGTGTGACGAGCACCGTGATTTGCAGCACCCATGTGAGTCAGTGCTGGTGCAGGGCAGTAAACCTGCGGAAGCTGGATCTCTGCTTCTGATCAGGCCACGCTGAGGGGAATGTTTTGGGTTTTGTTGTTTGGGGTTTTTTTCGCAGCAAACTTCAAATGGTCTGTATTTTCCTCCATTTAGGCAGAAATGCAAATCCCAGACTTTTGCAAAATGGGACAATTGCTTTTTAGCAACCTCCCAACATCAGTAGGAGCTGGGCATATGCAAACGCTGGGCCTGCTGGTGCCAAGCAATGAAAGCTTTTTGGAGGCAACATTGTCCTGTGGCCCTAGCAGGGGATGTGCAGGGCCAACTGGCAGGCCTCTGGGTTACGGCAACGTTAGGCGATGAGGCTGGGCACTGCCAAGTGAGAAATTGTTCCTGCAACATGCAGTTAGTGTTTCTGGGGGAAATGATGGGCAGTGTAGATTGCATCATCAGTATTTTTAATTGCAACACAGGATAATAATTAAGACATGGCAGGCTAGCTCCCGGGATTAAGCGTATGGGCTGATGGGCTGGTTACAGCTGCCTCAGAAGACACAGTCAGGCAGCATTCTGCAAAAGATGCAGAAAGTAAAATAATCACGAACATCTGTCAGTGCAGGTGTAGCCTGAGTGAAGGAGTTAACGCATGAAGATTGCTTGGTCGCCTCTCGCAGCACGAAGCCTGAGGAAGCACGCTGTTTCCTATGTCTCCCTGCTTGTGCATTGGCACAGGTCTCGTCTGTTGTCCTCCAAGGTTGCCCGAGTCTAATTGCTTCCTATTAGTCATCTTCCTTCCCAAGCTTTTCACTGATACAGATTTAAATTATAACGAATTACTTCTATTAGGCAGGCATGGAAAAATCAGCGTGTTGTTCAAAATCACCTTGGATGTCTTAAAAAGTAAATGTTGACTTCTATCCAGCAAAGCTTTAAAGAACATGCTTAGTGTCAAATCTGGGAATAGTCTTACTGCATTAAGGCTGTTCTATATTTAAAAATAAGCAGGTGCTTACGTGCCGTATGTGTCAGGCGCAAAGCAACTTCCCATGGTGGCTAATGTGACTGAATAACAAGGAGGCAGTGTGAAAAAGGGCTGAGGTTCACAGGGGTTTTGTTCTGCAACAGAGTGACCTTCTCTGTGAGACCCTGCCTGTAGTTTTGTGATGGATCATGAAAGGCAGAAGAGACCGCCGCAATTCTTTGGACTGCTCTGTGAAAAACCGTGGGATTTCCCTGAACTGATGCTTGTTGGGACATGTGGGGCATGTGGGCACTCAGACAGACACATATAGGGAGGAGAAGATCGGTTGAGTTCAGCAGCTTGGTTCTGGCACTGCGACTGTTGCGACGAGGCAGCAGAAATGGTGAGGGTGTGGGAAGAGGCTAGGAAGAGCAGGAGGTGACGGCTGAGAGCCTCCAGAGAAGGGGCTGGAGCTGCTGTTGTAGAGAAACATCCACTTGGCAGCATGGAGATCTTGTAGTGGAGCCAGCATTTGAAATTGGAGGGGGGAAGGAGCATCACTTGTCTTAGATGATGTGGAAATCGGTGGGGTTGGATGGAGATAACCTTTGACACAAGGAGAAGCAAATTGTCCAGCAATGTGGAAGAAAGACAGTGCAATGAGGACAGTGGAGAGGGGAGAGAATGTTTGATGGAAGGGGATCATGGCCTGCAGAGGTAACCCGTGTTTCTCTCCTCTGTGCCTAGAACGCGTTGCTGCCGGCAGGGCTCCGGCAGCGGGATCAGACACAAAAGCCACCAACTGGCCCGTTCAAAAGGGAGGAGCTCATGGCCCACCTAGAAAAGCAGGCGAAGGATGTTAAAGACAGAGAAGACTTGGTTCCTTTCACGGGTGAAAAGAGAGGTATGGTCATCCTTTGCGCCACGCTGAGTGCATCACGATGAAGGCACAGAGGGTGCACAGTAGAAGGGTTGTGTCTGACCCGCGTTGCTAAGCATGACTTCATTTTGACACTGCTGGGGTGGTGGATCTGCTCTCTCTGCTGTCCAGCCACAGCCCACGCTGGCTAATAAACTGGGGTGTGCCCAACAGGTCCGTGTGCTTGCTGATTTGGGTACCACCTGATATGTTGTAAGGGATGGACAGAGGTTGTACTACTGTGCAGCCTCTTTCCGTCCCCATCCCACTGCAGCTGTATCAAGCTCTGGGGAAGACACCATCTTCTGTCCTCTCTTGTTGCTCCTCTGCCCTGTCCTCCTGTGAGCTGTGCAGGCTGCACTCTGTCTTCACCGTTGCCTTTCATGCTCCATCCATACACTCTGAACTTCATCTTGGTATAGAGAAACTCTGAACTTCATCTTGGTGTAGAGAAACTCCACAGCTCCCCTCAGCTGTGACGATCCCAACAGTTCCCGTCTAGTCTTCACTGCCTCTTCACAACCCCAGCCTCATTTCCCAGTCTGCTACAGCTTGCATAGGTCTGTATTCCTGCACCGTGCCCTGTGGCGGCTGCTGCACCCCTGCTCTGCGTGGCCCTGGGGCCTGTGAGCAAGGGGTTTACTCTGTCTCTTCTCTTTCCTCTCCTTCTGGCATCTTTTCCTGTTCTCCTGGGACATGTCCCGTTATCCAAAGGGCTTCCCTGGTCCCATTAGCACTCTGAACATCATCTGACATGGGACATGGTCTGGACAGTCCTTGCCTCTGGGTTCCAGGAGCTTCTCAGCAGCTTTTTTCTGCTGTTGTGTCTCCCTCTGTACCATGGTCCCCCTGCAGCAGAAGATCTGGTTGTACACTGTTCACACTACTGGTTGCCCCACGTCAAAAAAGAAGTGCATGAAAATGTGGGCATGTGAACATGTTTCTCAGCTGAGGTCTTTCTCAAAGCTGCCTCCTTACTGATCCACGTGCCTCTCTGAGAAAGGGCTTGTGTTAAATCTGTCCACTTAATAAAACCTGAGGTGGTATTTTTACCAAAAAAAAAAGGATTCTCCTTGAAAGAAGTAAATGAAAAGAGTAAATTGAGTGCTATCAGTAAGAGCGATTTAGCAACTCTAAACGTACCCCAGCACAGTGTTGGCTACCTGCCTGGCTAGCCCAGCCGGTAGTAGCAGTGCTCTGCAGGAGATGGAGGTATTTCAGGCATTTTTAGTCTTCAGCTTCTGGTCTGGGCTAATCATATGTCAATCGATGTGATCTCAAACACATTAAACATATTTTCACTTGTAACACACTGTAGAGTGAAAACACTACTTACATTGACTGTGAGCCAGAGAGGGTAAATTACATATTCACAGTTATGGCAGAGCTGGAAATAAATCACCACGTTTGCAGTTTGGAGGGTGATTTACTAGTTTGCCATGGGAGGTGCTCTCTCTGGCCATGCTGCTGGGCAGCGTAGGAGTTGGTGTGCGCATACGTGCTGTATTATGATATATAATGCTGTGTTTGCATGCACCATTTAATTTACAGTTCAAACTTGTAATAAAGCATGACTGAGATATGAAACTTCCTAAAATTAAAACCCAGAAGTTTCGATGACACTGAGATGTCAAAAGGAGTTACCGTGTGACGGCAGAATTAAGTTTGCCCTGTTTTTCCTACTCCCTGCTGAACTGACCAGATGGCGCGTACAGTTTGCCGAGCCGTGCGTCCGGTGGGACGATGGTTGCGGGTCTCCGCACCCAGCCAGAGCTGGGGGGGCCAGCCCTCCCCGGACACTGTGCTGCAGAGTGCCCAGGGCCGTGCAGGCACACATGATGCTCTGTCTATTTTTGCGAGAGCAGCTGTGTCCCAGGAGGCAGATTCCTGCCCTCTTCGTCAGGGCGGCAGCGCGCAGGCAGGAGATGGGCCGTTTTGCAAAAGGCTGTTTATAGCAGCCTCCATTTCATACCGGGGGAGCCTGAAGCGCAGTTGCTTCTTCCTTGAGGCTAAATTTAGCCCCTTCTGTTTCTGCACATCCCTGAGCGGCAAGATCTTTGTTTCTCCCCTTTGGTGCCGCTCACTCTGGTTTCAGAGGGGGAACAAAAATAGTCGTGGCTGGCATGCCAGGCTGAGAGCTTTGCACTCGGTATCTCTCTGCAGTGATCCTGGACTATTTCAGGGGAGGGGACTGCTCGAAAATGCTCTGGGATCCCTCCTCCTCCTCCCGTCCCGCAGCAGCACTGGGTTTACCCAGCAGACTGCTCCCTGCCCCTCGCGTTAAAACACCACAGCCTCTCTCTTTTCTTTGGTGGTGGGTCAGTCACAAGTAGGTGCCCAGCTGTGAAATTTCAGACCTGACCTGTTCAGCTTCTGCAAAGAGATCTGCCCACCGTTGGCAGTGCGAGCAGTTAGGAGCTGGGAGCAGCCGTGCAGCGCCATGAACCCCCCGTGCCTCCCTGGGACGCAGCGGGCTCCTGCAGAGAAAGGGTCGTGGCTTGCCTGGTGATCATCCTGGGCAATGGGATGGGGGGGTGCCGGGGAGCCCACGGCATTCAGAGCTGGGCTGGAGCTGCATCACTGGCTGCACAGCCCCTTGCCCACATGGGCAGCCACCGTTAGGAAAAGGCCACAAGCGGCCAGCTGAGACGGCAGCTCTGCGTTACCAGCTGTACCTGTTGCTTTGCACCTCCGACTTGTAGGGAAAAGGCCTGTGCCTTGGCCTGCTGCTGTCCCGGGAGACAGCACAGGGAGGTCTCCATCCGGCATGCCCTCTGTGTCTCTCCCCGCTGCCCTACTGTCCTCTGCAGCAACGCTGAGCCAGACCAGCTGCCCCAAGCCTGCTCCTCCTTGCACCCTGTGTGCTCACTGCATGACCGACCGCTATCCCTGCCTGCTGCCAGACCCTCTGCACCACCTCCTTCCCACCCTCTTTTGACTAATGTGCCATCTGCCCTGCCACCGTGCATTTGGAGTTAGCAGCAGGAGCTGTCTCGGTGGCAGGACTGATCCTGCACAGTGCTGGATCCGGGCCACTGGCCTCTCTTGGTCCATGTGAGCGCTGGCAAGTCTCCACACCTTTTACGGAGCCTTCAAAGAAGTGAAGTCCTGCAGGGTCAGGCTGTGCGTGGCTTTCTGAGTGCTGTGCATTGAGCAGTCATCGTCCTGTGCAAATGTACTATTGGGCTTCTGTAGATGCTGCCCTCTGCGCTGGTGAAGGAGTCCAGCTCCACAGTTGGAGGTGTCTGGCAGGTGCCTCCTGGCTCACATCGCAGCAGGACTCAGACCAAGCTAATGGGAAGGGATTCAGTGTCTCCTCTGGTTTTTCTCTAGGTCCTTGTGCCCCTTCTGTCCTTTCCAACTGTGCAAATCTCACCCCACGGAAATGTATCTGCACGGCTAGTTGTGAAACAGGTGCTATAGCTATACTGAGAGTGACCTCGCTTTGCATTTATAGGAAAAGCTTGGATCCCCAAGCAGAAGCCGATGGATCCTGTTTTGGAAAGTGTGACTCTGGAGCCGGAACTGGAGGAAGCCCTTGCTAATGCCTCTGATGCAGAGCTCTGTGACATTGCTGGTAAAATAGTTGCACGTGAATTGGGGGTTCAAGTTGTTCCACTGCTAGTTTCTTCTTGTTTGTTCTTTTGTGGGAAATGAGCTATTGAGCTTTTTGGTGTTTATCTGAATGCTGTCAGTTTTGACAGGATTTATTTCTTTGTTAAAAAAGATGTGTATGTTTAAAGTTACTCTCAGCCCATGCTCAGGAGCTTGGACCAAAGCTAAGGAGAGAGAAGAAGGATTTATCAAGGGAACAGAGTGTACTGTTTGATCTCTTCTCCTGTTTCTGCCACTGAATCTTGCAAATTGCAGCCTGTCACCTTCAGGAGCACAGCCTCCTTCAAGCCAAACCTCTAGGAAACAATCAAGCAGACCCAGTGAGAACGTGGATTTTTTGTGCAACCTATTAAAGGAGCTGTCAGGTTAGAGCAGTCTAATGCTCAGCGTGCTCAGGGCTGCTGTTTGTTAAAGAGCTTTTCCAACACATTTTAAAGATACAGATTTCTTGTCATTTGTGCGGTCGGTTGGTTTTGTGAGCGTTAGCTCAGGGGTGGGGGAATCCAGCGTTAAAAGGCTGGTCTACTTCACAACGACTGAGGAGCAGGTTGGAATGCATAGAGAGCTGGAGAGGGGACAGAGTGATTGCAGATTGCAGCTGCTGTTCGAGCCCCAACAGTGTGCTCTTCACCAGGCTAAACAAGCCCCATGCAGACCGAGAAGGACAGGCATGGTCCTTATCTGAGGGGTTTACGCCTCCATGGTAGGTAAGTTCAAGCAGTGTCCCATTGCTGCTTCTCAGGTCCCAATTCCCAAGTCTCAAGTCCCATTGCTGCTTCTCAGGCAGTGTTGTCTGAGTGGAGGCGAGCCCCTGCAAGCCTCGTTGCTCTGCAGCTTCAGAGATGACAATATTGGTATCTTGCCGAAGCCAGTAGCGTGGGCTTAGCTTTGTGACTGGGATAGGATATGCTTGGCCAAAGCAGCATATGAACACCCCCTTGTACTTTACTGAGCTCACATGTCCGCTGCTGGTCTAGCAGTCGATGAATATTTCAGTGCTGCTGGCTGCTTCTTCCAGTTCTGTTTCCTTCAGACTTCCATGCTCCCTAACAGTATCCTCCTTGCCAGAAGTCTGTAAGATAGCCTGTAGAATAACCACACCAACTAGACATCTTCTACGTAATAATACCATATTCTGGCTTAGAAATGTGTTTCTGCATTAAGGTTTCCAACGTACGTACCCTGGCCAAGCATTGCATCTCTGGGTTTTGCTTTTTTACTGTACTCCTGGAGTCCTATAAAGCCCTATCCTATAAAATGTGCCTTTCTAAGCTCCAGATCTGTGCAGCAATTATTTTCACAGAGAAATGGTGTTCAGGGCAGCTTGTTCTGCAGTTGTTGGGAAAATACACTTGAAGTGGCAGCAGGAGGACTGATGTGATACTAGCTGTGCTGAAATCTCAATATTGACAGTGACAGCATTGCTTTTCCAAGTTTGCTAAGGCTGTGAGACAGCTCCTGCCTGTTTAGCAGGGCTCGTTGTCAGCCATGGTGTGTTGGATCCCTTTCTTGGCAAGGCCAGCAGGATAGCTCCTGTGGGTGCCTCCTAAGAAGTCCTGGAAGGGCTCCTGTGCCTTTGGTCCACTGGGGTAGGCAGAAATAGGATGCCTTCATTCTGCTTGAGTTCCTTTGGGTAATTCACAGTAAGCACCAGACTTACAAACAGTGGGTCCTTCTTGTCTACCAGCACAAACTCTAGCCCCCCAAAACCCCGCGTGGTCATAACAGCAGATCCTTCCCTCTGTCTGCAGTCCAGATATTCACAGTCCTGGCTGGTGGAGAGATTTCGTTGTCAGAGTAAGCTGTGTTTGGCGTGTATGTCTGTCCCTGAAATGCTGAGCCTGCAGATTACTTTTCTGAGCTGTGTTGCACTCCTGAAAATTTCAGCTCTGAGTACATGGCAGAGAAAAGGGCCAACTAAAATACAAACAATCAAACCCCAACCTCACTCAGACTTTCAGACGGAGACTGCTGGGCTCTGTGCACTCCGACCGGGGATGTGCTGGAGGGGTGGACAGTGGTGTTCGTTGACACCCTTTGCTGCAGGCTGTCCTGCCCGTGCAACCCAGACCTGGAGTCATGGCGAGCTGTCACCGTAACAGATGCCATTCATGTGACAGGCCTCAGGGATAGCCTTCTCCTGCAACTCCCAGCCCTTCTGGGCCAAAGCACTGAGCAAATGGTGAAGGACTGGTGCCAACCAAGCATAAGAGGAGCAGCTCATGGGAAAGCAAAGTGCCTTTGTGGTGGCGTGCTTGAATTTTAGGGAGAGATTTGTCCTTTATTTATTTTAATGACTGTGCCCATGCGAAGGTCGAGATTTGTTCAAATGTGTCTGTTTATAACAAGGATTCACACGTCTGCATTTTTCTTCAGAAAGTCATATAGTCATTTAAAAAAAAGTGGATTAAAAAAACAGTCTATTTTCAAACATGAACTTTCTGTGAGGAGCAGGGTTATCTTTATAAAGAGAATCTTTGTCCAAATGTTACTAAGCCATTGGCTTCCCACTGCTCATTTGCAGCTGGCAGGAATGTCAGCAGATCCCCCTGGGCATGTTTCAATGTGCATTTGCATATTGGTTTTGCAGTCATGAGCCTGAGATACACAAATTGGCAGAAGTTTGGCTTTTGGGCTCTTACAGTCTTTGAATTTTGTTCATACCATCACTTTCTGCATTTCAACCAAGCCAGCAGAGCTTTAGCTTCTCACAGTGTCAACTTCCAAGTGTACAAAGATCAGTTTAAAGCACACCACCACCACCACCCCCCCCTGCTTGTTGTTGAGTAAAAACATGATGTGCGTTGCTATGCTTTGGATGACAGTCACCTCGTATGTTGCTGCCTGAGGGGTCGGTTTGGTTCTGAGTGGGGCACAGCTCATCTCAAAAACTGGACTGTCGCAGTGTGTGGCACATGCCCAGGTAAGCAAGAGTGATGAGGATGTGCAGGTTCCTGCTGGACTGGACCCCTTAGATTAAATCCTACCAATGCCATTCTTTTTTTCTTTTATTGTCTTCTCCTCACTATTTTTGCATGGTGCTGAATCAAGTTGGCTACTGGGAAGCCTTGGCTGTTTGTCTCTTTGTTGTCCACAAGATGATGTTCCTCTTCTATGAATCATGCTACACTGGAATAAACAAGGGAGTACATTTGAGCCCTGTTGTGTATTTATGACAGCTGTGGGGCTCAGTCCCACGTTTGTGTGTTGTTCTGTGCTTGCACAGGGAAAGGTAATGTGCTACGAACCCCCGTCCCGAGCAGCACGGCAGGTATGCGTCTTTTCCTGGCTTTGGAGCCTGCAATAACACAAGTCGTGTTCTCCTTTTCTGTTTCTGTAGCCATCCTCGGCATGCACACCCTGATGAGTAACCAGCAGTACTATGAGGCACTGGGGAGCAGCACCATCGTGAACAAAGAAGGGCTCAACAGTAAGTGATTTAGAGTGTTAGCAGGCTGCAGTGTTTGGCTTTGAAGCTGCTAGCCGAGGCAAAGTGGGAATTAGTTAGAGGCTGCGGGTTGGAGCTGTGACTGTCAGAGCAGCCTGTGATTGCTGGGACCATCTCCGGTGCATCCTTGCCCTGTACGAGCCAGCGCTGTCGCAGCCACTGCTCTGGCACTGTCTGGGAGCTAGCACAGCCCAGCGAACAGCCCCACGCAGGCGGTGTGCCCTCCATCACCCAGTTTTGGACCCTGAGAGCACGTAGCAGCAGGCACTGGCTGTCCTGTGCTGGTTGGCCCCACTGCCAGGCAGCATTTCTGGATGCATGTGAGCATACATGGAACTGCTGAGTGCTTGTCGGGTCTTTCATCTTGCATCTGTTTGTCAGGTCATGCTTCCCTCTCCCAACACTGCTTCTGGAAGAGGAGAAACACACCCAAAGAGAACATGCTGCTGCCCAGGGTGCTTTCGGTTTCACGTCTTGCTTTTTACTTGCAGGTGTGATTAAGCCCACACAGTACAAACCAGTTCCTGATGAGGAACCAAACTCAACGGATGTGGAGGAAACTCTGAAACGAATACAAAGCAATGATCCTGACCTTGAGGAAGTCAACCTTAACAATATTATGGTATTTGCTCTTTTCTACTCTCTTAATAACAGGACCAAACATTTGATACACGGAAGGCAGAGACCAAGTCTGTTTTGCTGCACAGGGTGATACCATAACAGTGCGTGTAGCCAGACAAGAAACACCACTGCTTCCCATCTCCGTTTTGGGCAATAAGCGTTGTTACCTGCTGTGGGACAATGGTGTGGGGTTGGTAGCAGGAGGACTCCCGTAGATGCCTGGAAGAGCGGAGCTGTGTTCCAGGTAGTCTGGGAGATGCGTCTCCAGCCTGTCTGGTTAAAGGCGTTCTAGGTTGCTTTAACGGTTTAGCCAGGCACATTTGGTGGAGGGGCTGTTTATGCAAGATGAAATGGTGGGAGGAAAAAGGCTTCATAATCCTGACACTTGCCATGAAAATATGAAGAAACCTCCCTTCTTGCAGGTAGCCCTGTCCCTCTCCCACCCATCCCTTCTGTGGTACTCCTTTACTTCTTGTGGAAAGCAAATCAGGACACAGCTCCACTTCTGATGTTGCCTCTAGGACACATACACATACTAAAAAATACAGTTTCCATCTGTCCTCCCTGGCTCCAGGACCCCCATCCCATGGGGTCTGTTGAATAATCATATATTGAAATAGCAAGAATGTGGTTAACTGCACGTGCACATTAAAAACACTTGTGCCATGCCACCTTTCTATAACAAAAATATTTTTACTTTCATGTACTTGATCCTGCCTAGTGACCCTGAATGTCTCTTGAGGACACCAGGCTGAGGATCTGGCAGGCAGGCACTTTTTTTGTGTGTTGGACTCGTGACTTTGGGACACGGTTTGGAGAACTGGGGAGTGGCAGTGGAGATGTTAAGCTGCTGGACTCTGCGTTATGGCTCTGCAGATGGCTTTGACTACAGATGATTCCACATGGTGGGATCCAGATGTTGTGGCAAGAAGTCCAAGCTGAAGATACCACTTAAAATTTTGGACAGGTGAAAACTTGTGCATCTGAAAAGGGTATCTAAAGTGCTTGATAAGTGAAAAATACTCATTTTATAGGCACTCAGAATAAGCAGCATGGATTTAATTTCTGGGCTGAGACCTAGCATGGCAAATGTTAGCCTGAAAGATGTTGTATAAAGCAGTCAGAGGTGTCTGTGGTTTATACTGCAAAAAGATCATTTCAGGTCTTTCTGGATCGGGCCTCGTAGGTGGAAATTTTTCTGAACATGACATGAATGTTGCTCAGTGCTGTCATTTGTATTAAAAAGTGCAGGAGCAGTGCTTTGTAGGCTCATGGATCCTAGTTACATACATCCCCACAACGCCTGCGTTCGTAAGTAGCTGAGTTTCTCAGCAATTAAATTAAACAGCAGACATTGTAGCTTGAAATCAAGGCAGTGAGCTATCAGCTGTGTGGGAAATAGGATGAAGACATTGCCATGCTCCTTAGGCCATGCTGATTATAGCAAGAGAATTTGTAAAAACCTTTATCGACCCCTTCCTAAATTACTTCAGTGCATTTGGTGATTTGACCTTGATAAGAAATTTGAAGTATTGTTTAACTGTATTGCATATTATTTCATACAGATGATGGCATAACACAGGTTTTCTGCATTTCTTTTCACAGAATATTCCCATACCAACTTTAAAAGCTTTTGCGGAAGCGCTGAAAAATAATACCTATGTGAAAAAGTTCAGTGTAGTTGGGACACGGAGCAATGATCCTGTTGCTTTCGTAAGTACTGTCGGCTCGCTGTCATAAGGTTGTGACAGGAGCTGTTCTTGGGCAAGGTATTTTCGGAGTTACTGACTGACTGCTTTTGCACCTTCGTCACGTTTGGCACGTTCTGCACCTCTGGCGTTTGGTGCAGATGCTTCAGTTTCAGGAGCGCTAGCGAAAGCCAGCGACAGACAGGCTTTGGTTCCTTCGCTTCCTTTTTCAGCTGCAGGGATTTCAGAACACAATTCTTTAATCCCATTTGGTCTCATATTCACCCTCAAGGATCTCCCAGAAAAGGAGAGGGAGACAAGAACTCACTTCCTAGTGGCATTTTGTAAAAGAAGTTTGTCTCTCTCGATTTATCCTACATCAGGGCCACCCATTTGTTTCTGTTGGTACGAAGCCATATGCTGCTGTGTGCACACCTGTCCCTCCCCTTGCCCATGTCTGCTCCGGCTCTCTTTCATGTGTTCCTTTGCGCAGACCTGTGCAGCAGCAGGACTCTGCATTTCTTATGCATGGCCTCTGTGGGTGATAAAGGGTGTTTCTGGCTGCTGCAAGCGATCTTAAATATCAGTGGGGATGCAGAGGGGTGCTGAGCTGTTCTGCCTGGCCCTCATGCTACCTTCCAGGCTGCATCCTTGCACACTCCTCCAGCATCACTGCAACCAATTTTTGCTCTTCTTCACCCAGGCCACCCCTACCTACCTCCACGCACACATATGCACACCAGTTTCCTGTTAGCAAAAAACTTCTTTTTGGAGAGTGAGTACAGCCCTCACATTATTTCAGGCACTCTGGACTGGGGAAGAAGCCTGTGCAGGCAGCAGTGGTGCTGTCTGAGGGCCCGTGAGGCACTGTACAGGGCTAGGGGGGCTGTGGAGCGAAGTGCTGTGTGAGTGGGTGCGAGTCAACCCTGCCGCTTGGGCATCAGTTTCTGCTCCTTCTGTTTCATAACATAGACGGGTCCTCCCGTGCAGCTTATGAAATGAGATCATCAGATCAGGTCGGGGGGTTTGGGAGCATGCCAGCCCACTTCTGGTCTTACCTGCTGAGGAAAGCAAAAATGATTAATATGGTTGTGATGCCACTTGGGAGGATGTCTTGGACATGGAGAATCCCTTGTTGTTCGAGACAGGTCAGACCCTCTCTGCCTGCTGTGATGAGAAGCATCTCAGCCCCGTGCAGAAGGAGCAGTGCAGGCAGGGAGCTGGTCAGGCAGGAGGCAGGGCCGATGCCGGCCAGCATCCCTGCCATCACCATGCTGGCTTTAGAAGAAGAGGGACAGATGAAGCTGTCACTGGGCAGCCACAGGTGTGGACTGTCACCTTTTGGGGTGGCCCTAAGGGTTTCTCCATACAAGGTTTTGCTGTGGCCTCCAGCATGCTCATGTCAAGAATCCCCCTGCAACAAGGGGGAACCCCCTTCACCCCGCATGGAGCTCACCCATCTGGTGGCACTGAACCTGCTTGGCACACGGGGTCCTCCCGGTGTTCCCTGGAGGCGAGGAGAGTTGAGTCCCTGCTGCTCCAGAGTGCTCTGCCCCTGCCTGTCTGACTGCCAGCTCTTCTCACCCGCCTCTGCCCGCAGGCACTGGCAGAAATGCTGAAGGTCAACAACACGCTGAAGAGCCTGAACGTGGAATCAAACTTCATTTCTGGGTCAGGGATCCTGGCTGTTGTGGAAGCGCTCCAGGGCAACACATCGCTCGTAGAGCTGCGCATCGACAACCAGGTAAAGCGTGCGTGAGCAGGAGCTCTGATCAAGTGAACGTGTCCTGGTTGCGGGAAGTTGGGTCGCTGGTTAAGGTGGAGGGTGGCAGCACCGCCACTGCCAGATTGCTTTGGGGAGGTTTCAGCCCCTTGTTTCTGCTGCAGTTCCTGGGCAGTATCTGCTGCTACCTACAGTGATTAACAAAGGCTGTGGCAGTGCAAGAAGCTTTCCGTGTTCCTGGTGCTGCCCTGGAGAGCGGTGATGCACCTGTCCAATATCACACCTTGCTCCGAGCTCTTGCAGAGACTTAAATAATAATGTCTATTTAGTAAAACTGAAATTTTTCCTACAATGCAAGGGAAAGAGAAGGAGAGCGCCAGAGTGTGCAGTGGTACAGATGCTGTGGCAAGTTTAGTCCCCTCAGAAACCCAGGGGGTAGTAGCAAAGCAACTGAGCTATGGGGAGCTCAGGGACAGGTGACTGGGAGTTCAAAATCATAGTTTCTCCAGATGTCTCTTAGCTGCAAATCTGTCCAAGAAATAAAGTCTTTGGGCAAGAGGACTTGTGGGAATGTCTGCTGGAGGAGTTGGAGCCACTTGGTTGTACCAGGAACAGGCCAGTGGTTTGTTTCACCAGCTCCAAGTCAGAAATGCCAAATGGACCAGCAGGTCCAAAGAAGAAGGGAAGGGCTGGAGATGGCAGATGTAAGTGCTCACCCTGAATCACCCTCTGATCTAACCAGCTTGCTTTTCTGTTTTCTCTTTTCAAAAGAGCCAGCCCTTGGGCAACAAAGTAGAAATGGAAATTGCGAACATGTTGGAAAAAAACACCTCCCTGCTGAAGTTCGGGTACCATTTCACTCAGCAAGGTCCCCGGCTCCGTGCCTCAAATGCCATGATGAATAACAATGACCTCGGTGAGTCGGGCTGGCTGCACGCCAGGCAGCACGGGAAGGTCCCTCCCTCTGCCTGTGGGCAATTCCTAGTAGTGGAAGGGCAGAACTGCTCACTTGAAGGCTCCGGTGGATGTGCTCGAATTAGAAACCAACCCTTGAAGGGCCTGATGATGCCTTGCCCCTCAAGGAGGAAAGCAGCCTTCACTGACTGGTTCCCTAACCAGCTGCCGTCGGCCAGGCGATGGGTTGTGCTCCAAACCTGGAGACGCTGGGCAGCTAAAACTCCCAGAAGAGGCAGCGTTTTTGGCAGTAACAGTGGGTCTTGTTGGGAAGGAGTGAGAGCTGCTAACGTGCTTCGGTACGGCACATGATACAGCATATGGCACATGGGTTGTGAGCTGCCAGCACTTGCAATTCCTGCCAACTGCTTGTCTTCCTCCAGCTTCATTCCCACTTTAACAAGGAGATGAAAAGTAGTAGAGTTGAACTTTGATGGCAGTGGGACTTGGCCCATCCCCTTCAGCAAAACAAATTGGAAGTGTTTCCTGGGGGAGGTGGGGAGCCACATGGCTTTGAGTTATCTTTATGCTCTCAATGAAGTGATCAGAAGTGCTTGTGAAGCAAAACATGGGCAAGTCTGCAAATTGCTGTTTCAGCCAATGCATGCGGCAGAGGCTTTCCATTGCTTGGCTACAAGCTGCTGTAGAGCACTGGAAATCAGTCCAGCAGAGCCGTATTGAATGCAGCCAACATACCAGCCACGCTGTACTCAACAGCTCCTAACTGCATAGGCAGGGTGCTTACAAACATGACAGCACCAAACTCCTTCTCCACAGCAGCAGACAATATATCCGGGAGGAATAAGCAAAAATTTGCAGATTGTCCTTTTTGTACATTAGGAAGAACTCCTTCCCTGGGAGGGTGGGTGTTTGCAGGACTCGGAGGGACAGAGCCAGCAACTGCCCTGACCCAGTGTTAGGCAGAGCCCTGCTGCGAGCGGGAGGTTGGGCTGGAGGCTCCCAGGACCCCCCCCTGAAGTAGCGCTGCTGGGTTCTGCCAGACACATCTAGAAAGCAAGGGCTAACAGGCAGGGTCTGAGAAAAGACCTAATGTATAAATGCCAGCCATGAAGAAATGGTGGAAAACTGGAATCACGTGTTTTAATCTGCATATGATTCACCACAGACAGGGTCTTCTGTTCCTTCATGAATCAACTTCAGGTTTAAAAGCCACAGAAAAACAGCTTTAAGTGACTGCCATATTTAGACGAATGATAAATATGTTGTGTTTTAAAAATGAAAAAAAAAAAAAAAAAACCAAAAAAACCCCCAATCTTGCTTCAGCCAGTACCGTGCTCCTAGGAAGCACAGCCAAGCACAGCGGTATGTGCCAGTTCTTCAGGGACCACACAGAATACTTGGTATTACAGTTCACTGTGTATTTATTCTGCCTGCAGCTGCATTCCTGGTCACGAGAGAGGTGCACCAGGAAAGGCTTGCTATTGTCTGTCCTTTGGAACAGAGCAAGGTTTTTAATGACCATGCAGCACCTGGCATTCAAAGTAATCAGCTGAAAGATTTGAATCTAGTGTTTTAATTGTTCCTGCTGTTAAGGGGGGGAATTCACAACTTGCCTTCCACATAACAGTTGTGCATTTTGCCTCTTTGACCATTAAGCTCTGCATTTTTTGTCTGATTTGGTTCTTGTTTGCAGCTCGTATTCATCGGTCTGTTGGTCTCTGGCAATAGCATCTCAGCTCTACACCTGGACAATGTATAAGTATAGAAAAACTTTATTTTCCTCCCTGTCAGCAATAGCTCTCTGCTTGTGCTCCACTCCAGTGCTCTTGCCTACCATCACCTGATGCTACCAGAACTTGGTTTTGGTCTTACAGCTTCTGTTCTCTGAGATGCTCTATATGAACCAGCTATGAAGGCTTTTACATTCATCCTTGTGAGCTAACTTCTGCATCCTCTTTATACCTTCTTTTTTTCCTTTTTTCCTCGCACACATTTCTTGAAAAGTCGTGAGTGTAGCTGTCAGAGCTGTAAATCAACTTTTAAGAGTAGATATGAGACTGCTTTAACCATGTTGACCATGATCAGAGGGCTGGAGCCTAAAGGCTTAAGATAAGAAGTGAGATAGAATTTATTTCCTTTTTTTTTAATTTGAAAGGGCAATTGAGTAAAACTAGCAAAGGAAAAACTGTGGCATCCATCTCCTGCTGTCTTCACATCAGTCAGCATCAGATAATGCCTTGGCCAAAGTCAGATTACAAAGACAAACTGTGAAATGTAATTGACTGTAGAATAAGGGAGGTAAGGCTGAAAGTAGCTTCTGGCCTTAAAAATTCCTAGGGAGTGAAACTTCATCTTACCTTCCTTGATTTTAAACTGTGTAAGGCTGTACCTGCTGCTTAAAGCAGGAATTCAGAAGCTGATGCTATCCTGTTTCTTTCCTGGCAGAAAGTACATCTCCCAGCTCCTTTCCACAGATGGGTAAGCCAAGCCGGCCATCCACATTGTCCCTTCACCGTGACTGACTCCTCTTCCTCTTCTTTTTCAGTGAGGAAGAGAAGACTTGCAGAGTTGAACGGGCCTATTTTTCCCAAGTGCAGAACTGGAGTGTAGTTCCTGGCTATGGAGGTCATTCCCGGTGATCTGTGCTACACTGTGGAAATCTAAAGGCAATAAGTGCCTTGACAAGAGTATTTGTGGTGCCTCGGTTCTGTTTTATGCACTAACAGTTTAAAGTAACTAGTGGCTGTAGTTGAAGATTTTATCCGTAGGACTGTTGATGTTTTCTGTAGAGTTGGAAACTATTCAAGCCAGTAAAAACCTGCCAAGATTATGCAATCTCAGTTTAGATTACATCCCAGTGTAAAAGTGACTCTTAATTAACCTGGGACCTAATTTTTCTATCAACTTCCTGCACGGTGTTTCATACAGTTAGGATGTGGTATGCATGAGTGAAAGATACAACTGTTCCACACAAATTATAGAAGTATTAAAAAAATACTTTATTTTTTTTTTCCAAATTGATCTCAAGTAACCATAGAGGAGCAACTAGTTTAACAAGCACTTCTACTACCTGGAAACATGGCTAATTTGAAGAATTGTGAATTACAATTTTTTACCGACATTTGCTGAGTCAATTAGTTGGAGATGCTGTTTCAAATGCATCCCTGTGTTTCTTAGAAAAAATTGATCTCCACCCCCTGATTAAATGGAACTTAAGGCCACCAATTATAAAACAGAGTCTCAAAAATTGAGCGGTTCAGGATGGGTTAATATCCTTCTAACCTACACGTATCTGAAGAAAACAGTCATCTTTAGAGCCATGATGCAAATGCTAACCCCACAGAGATGGCCAAACTAATCAGCAAACCAGAGCCCTCTCTTCTAATCCCCACTCCCTTCAGTTTCCTAATGTTAAAAGTGTGTGTCCAGATGCTCGCTGGAAACAAGTAAAATTCTTTCTCTTCGCTGTTTTGTCCAGATGACCATGTCCACCAGTTAAATTTTGTTCTGCTAGGGATTGTTTCTTTTGCTGCCATCCCTAATGTCTGCATAAATGCAACAATAAATGTTGTGCCCTAGAAAAGGTGTTACGTGAAATACCCCAACTCTAAACTTACACTGCGTATAGTCTGACAGCTTTTTGTCAGACAGTCCACTACCCATCATCTAGCCTGGGAGGAATTCCCCACAGGCTTGTGTAGCTCCCAGACATGCAGTGGATTGGACCCAGCACTATCCCCATTCAAAACTCCCGCTATTAACATGGGCGGGATCCTGCTCGGCAGGAAGAGTCTCCTGGCAGAAGCACTGCTGTACTTGAAGCCTTATTCTTGGTCTGATGACAACGTCCTAGAAAATGTTCTCACTTGCCAGAAATGTCTGCACACATCTGTTAAGAGTGAAGTTTTGCAGCCTTTTACACATATTCCAGCAAAAGTCCCACAGACTTCTTCAGAGCTTGTGCGCAAATACCACCCACGATTTAGCTCTGACCAGTGAAGCAGAGAAACTCTCTACTTTCAGCAATGTGGGAAACATAGTTGTTGCTCTTCAAATCTTAATAAATGCGGCAGTGGTGTCAAATAGAATGCTTCACTATAGCTTCTTCCTCCCACCCTGCAAGTTCCATATCAGAAAATGAAAAGAATACAGAAGAAAAATCCTTGAAAACATATTAAAAAAAAAAGAAAAAAAGAAACTGGCAGACAGCTTCTTTCTTCCATGTGCACTGTGAAGACTTCAAAATGGTCAACTAAATCATCAAAGCAGAGCCACACAGTTTCAGCTGAGCCATCCACTCAGATTTGCATGGTACAGGCTCAGCTCTTCCCTTGGCTTCAGAAGAACATAAATGAATCTTATCATGGGAAATCCTGATGGTGCTAAGAAACCCAGACACGCAAGGAGATGCATCTGCAGAGCAGGGAGCACTACCACAGATACTACAACAGCATTTTTTCCTGAATGAAAAAAAAAAATAGCCCTTAAAATAAAAATAAAAATAAGCAAGAACCTTGTCCTATGTTTCACTGTAGCAGCATCCAAATTAACCATGCAGCCCAAACGTATATTAAGCTGGCAGATCACTCCAGGTTCCTCAGCTGATCCTTGTAGAGCCACATTCCTGAAAGATGCATGCAAGAGCCGAGTGCTGTGCAGCAGAGACAGGCTGGGCTAAGAGGCATCTGGCTTTGTGGTGAAAGGCATCAAGCTGTGCAGCGATGGAGCTACAAAATGGTGATATTTAGGAGCAAATGGATCACTGTTTGTCCCAGCAGCTCTCCAGGAAAAGGGGAAAAAGCCATCTGCTGACTGCAGCATGTGGCAGTCACAGCCAATCCTGCTTAACTCTCACCTCTCCTGGAGCTAATGTGCCTTCTCTCAGGCATTACCACTGAGGTGCCTGAATCCCACCACACAGCATTTCACATGGAAAGTCCTTATTTGTATTAATCTAACACAACTACTCCAGAAGCCAGGATACGGAAGCTGCTCATGGGCTAACTTGCAAGAGGGAGGCTAAGGATGTCTCTCTCCCCTCTCTGCAGCAGAGGGAACCTGGCGTTATGGGCCTCCATCTGTACACCTCAAACCCTTCTCCTCCCTTGCCTTAGTGCAGCAAGGACCAGAAGATGCCCCATGGCTCCCCTCTGCCTTTGAGGTAGAATGTCCAGCTGCCAGGAGCTCTCAGGAGAACTGTACCTTGTAGCCAGGTCTACCACGTGGCAGACAGCTAGCTAGGTTTCAGCATTTACCTCTGCAGAATGAAGCACCTCCAACATACACGTGAAGTATATTTGTGCAGTACTTTAAAAATGACGATGGAAGCACTAAAGGTTATTTATCATCATAGGAGTTTCAGAAGTTTACATATAAAATATAGTTGTTGCCATTCTGTACTGATAAGTGATATAGAAACAGCCTTCCAAATAGACTACAGTGTTCCAGACTTGCAGATAACTGAATTATAAAATTGTGTTCTTTTTAGCCTAATACATGAAGAAAAGAGAGCATAATATGCAAGTTGGGGCACTCCCATTAGTGCTCTAGACCAGACCTACAAGTAGAGCTTGCATGTTTCTCCACAAATATTCCAGTCCTCAGAAGCACAGAGGTTAACTGGCCAGCAAAGCCTGGGAGGCAAGATGCCAGGGGGCCATGGGTACTGCTTAGACTTCTGCTGAAGATGTCTACTGATGGGAATTTTCCAATTTCTTCTCCAGTATGGACTGCGCACAGATTTGCTATTAAATACCATCCTAGAAAGCTTCCCAGAGGAGACATTCATAAGTTTCAAAGTTTTGCTTCATGAAAAGAATGGTTATAAAGACAGTTGCTGAACCGTTGATTTCACGGTAGCAATACTGGAAGTAGGAAGAAATGTTTGCCGTAGCTTTAATGGAACCAATGCCCAAGTCTTTAAGTTGCTAGTCAAGCCAACAATGAGGTCTTGCTGAATTCATAGCACTGTGGAAGAAAGTTACAATCTATGTGAAAATAACATTGCCCTAACTGTCATTAAGCAACTGCAGAAACCTGAGTAAACTATTTTCTTGCTTTTAAAGGCAGTTGCCGGTAAAAACCCCAACAAACCAGTAAGTGATTTTGATTTCCTAATGACTAACTACTACTTAGTACCAAGAATGACGCTAAGTTGCAAAGACATTTTTCAGTCAAGACACATCTTCTACACCATTAATAAAACCTTTCTGTACATTCTACAGCATCAGGCACACAAAGCAGCAGACGGAGAAGTATTTTAAGCTCATATGCTGTGGATCTGTTCAAATTCAAAGACAATTTCTCCACTAATAGCAGCTGGAAATTGCGTAAACATCTCACAGCTTTTGAACAATTCAACCCATGTTTACAAAGCACAAATGCTCCCCAAATCTCGAATTATTTAACTTGGATAAAGGATCTTGCAATCTCCTTATAGCTGTTCCTGACATTTACGCATACATGTCAGCATCACTTCCAGTGCCATAATGCTGGTATTTTGACAGTCTCTGTGCTCCCCTCTCTGTGTGTCTCAGTTTCAACATGGTTCAAGCTGTCATATTTTCTAGTGCAACCAGAGCTGAGCCCTGGATATTTCATGTACTGACAAACTGAGGGAAACAACAGTTCCCGGGGAGACAGAGCATTGGAATGAGGATTACTTCTGCTGTTCATCCTACAGGTCACACACAACAGTACAACTGAGCAGACAGTATCTGTGGGCCTTTGCTCCACTTACAAGAGGGGTCCTTATGCTGCCTTCAGCCAGTTTATACAGGAGTCAAGTCGATGACTTCAGGTAACTACTCCTTCTTCTCACTGGTATAAAGCAAGACATGGAGGCAGATGGCATGTACATGGAAAATATCTTCCGCTCTAATCCGGTCACGTACCCACACCCAACTGATATATCAGCTGTTTTCACACCCTAGGACTAGCTATTGAAGCAAAGGCATGATCAATGGAGAGGCTGGACAGATCCATCTCCATGCAGGAGGAAAAGAATGGAATTGTTCTTACGTCCCTTCAGTTTCTTTTGAACTGTGAGCAGCTGTGTCCTGTTGCACATACTCTGCTCCAAAATCCCCATGTTAGAGGCCACGCTACAAGACTGTACCCAGGGAGAGGAATCCTGTAGTGCTGGTGATGGGCTGGGCACTCTGGTAATTTACAGTCAAGTAATGGACAGTTTTCAGGGCATACTTGAGGCTTAAAGGCAGCGTATGAACAAGACTTTCCAAGCCAACACATTTTCATGTTTTCCAAACCTAACTGAATAACAGATAGGGATCTGGTGATAGAAGCCCTTCGCATTAGCACGTGTCAGATTAGCTAATGAAACAGCTTAATCTTTTCCTGAGTCCAGTGTCCTTTGCGACACATGTTCAATAGGTACCCTTGGCCGTCTCCTTGTACATTCACATTCCTCCTTAAGTGTCTGTCCTGAAGCCCTTGAGGTCACTTTGAGCTCTTTCTCTTGACAAACGGGACAGCAAGCTGTAAGACCTTTGCTGCGACAACTTGGACATGTCAGGACAAGCTGCCGGCAGTGCTGGCTGGAACAAAGTTTATACTGGTCCCACAGTGTCCCACAGTATCTGCATGCTGGAGGGAGGAGGAAAAGAAAAAGTTAACACCCACATTGCCCCATCTGTCCCCCTTGCAGAGGGTACTCTGTGGCACCAGGGGGCTGCAATCTTTCATTTAAGTGGCTATCTGTTGTATTCCAGGTTTTCAATTCCTGCTTTAGCTTGATCTTCTAGAACCTAGTTCATTTTTAAACTTCTGATTTTGATGTAAAAACTTAGGACAGCTGTCTCTCAGGAAAAGCAAAAAGTGCTCACTAGTGCTTCCTCTAGTTCTGATTAGACCGATTTAAAGATTCTTGCTGCCAAGAGAAGAAGAAAGATATGCTGGTGGTAATTAAGCCAGTATGCAGGAACGTTGCCAGCTGGGGAAGGGGGTGCCATGGGACTTCCTTCCACCTAAAAGCAATGGCCTGTGCAGATGCGGTGTCATTTGCAGTCCTGGTAGAGTCCTTCCACAACATCAGACAGGTTTTAACCCTTTAACTGAAAGCTACAGCCCAGTTTAGCTGTACCATCAAGAAGGTGCCTACCCCAACACTTCCCCTTGAAACTTCTGTAGGGATGGCTGTGATATATCCAGAGTATGTTCTGTTTCTACACCAAGCCAGGCACCTTCAAGATGTATATGGTAATTGCAGAGGAGGAATGGGAGGTTATGCTCAAAAAGTTACCCACTCGAGAAAAAACAGTACTGCTTCCTAAAAAAGGCTAGAGCCAAATTCCATCTATTTGCACCTGGCAACTAAGAAGAAAACAGGGATTTCATTTGCAATATCTGAATAGTGACCTCAGCCAGAAGACCAGGCAATGTTCTTAACAACTTCAGCTAGAGGTCACTGAAATCCTACAGGCTACAGAAACTTTTAAAGCATGAAAATAACGAAGTGCTGTGGAGCTTAGTGCTACCACTCTCCCAGGTGCCTGGCAGTCTATGCTGATGTTCTGTGAGATTACTGGAGCAGAGAACAGCTGACAGCAGAACTATTTAATGCTTCAGTCACTTGGCCAACCACAGTCTGATCAGCACTGTGGGCAACAAGCGGGTAGCGACACCAGTAGTGCTTCACATACATCTCCATAGCTGCAGATGGCTCATAACAGCAGCTGTTCTGCAGGGGATGCCTTCTTTTACTGCTCCAGTTTAGGGAACTCTGTTTAGTGACCCCCTTTTCTCTCATTTCTGTTTTATGTGTTAAAGCCATAGCGCTGATGATCATCATGAAAAGTGATGGCACTAAAAGACCAAAGCGAGTATGAGGAAGAACTGCACAGACCAGTTTGGCTGCCCCTATCCTGCACAACTCTGTCAAAACAATTGCAATAGCTTCCCAGCATTCTGCACTTACAGTATCTAGTCCTACCTGAGATGATATCTTCATTGGAACAAATGGCGTAACGATCATCAAATACAAACAGCTTCCCCCTGTAGAATCCATCTGGAAACTCTTCCAGGTACTTGTGAATTCCACCTTTTAGCTGGTAAACCTCTCTGCACACTGCCTGTTTAAAGCATATTAGCAGAAAAGCTGAAGGAGACAGTAGCAGTGGTGGGATGCCAGAGTTCCCAAGGCAAATGTAAACGCTAGGGGTCAACAAAAAGCAGCAGCTTCTCAGTGACCATCAGATGGCAGCATGTGCACCCACAACTCTATGCAGTGCCACCAGGAATTACTGGGCAGCCCCACAATGCTGGCTTGCTGACATGAACCCAAATGCGCGTTTAATGTTACAGTCAAAAAAAGGCTGGTAACCTCCTCAGCTGAGGGAGGTTTGCCACATCAGAGATCAAACACTTTTGAACCTCTGTGAACCGCTGCTTATTCTGTTTTTATGTAGCGAGCTGTTAGCAGGAGCAGAATTTCTCAGGGTTCACATTGGTGCAGCAGAGAAAAAAAATCAAGGTTTAAATCTCTGGAGAATATGTGTGTGCTGTTCCCTTGCCCCTTGAGGGAAGGATCCAGAAGAGTGGAATGGAAAGCACAATTAGAACAATGCAGTGTGCTGGATTTCCCACAACACTGAGAAAGCACCAACTGGCTGATTTTCACCACTCTGAGATGCTCAAGCTGTGCAGTAATGCCACAAAGCATAACCTAGACAGAGCTTGTGGAAACACTGCAGAATGCTCTCGAGCCCTCCTAAAACACTGCTACAATAGGCAGGGCAGACTTACAAATACCTCTTCTCAGCAAATGGGTTATATAATTATTTTCACAGAGCAATCACTGCTGTGACACTAGTCCATGCAGATCATCCTGAGCTGCATTAAACTACCCACGTCCTTGACAGACAGCATGAGGCACATGTGTGTCAGAGACATTCATATCCCCAACTGCTCATTGAGCAGTTTGTGCTCAATAAGAATCTACCAGCAAAAGAAAAGACAGCTGCCCTTAAAGCAGTCTCAACTCCTTGACCCTTGTGCCCTCAGAATGACATCTCACCTTGCTCCGTAGGTAAGCAGAGCCTCTTTCACAACGAATCCCTCCTGTGCAGTACATCAAGACACGCTTGTCTTTAAAAAGCTCCAGGTTTTCATCTACATAGCTGGGAAAATAGCTGAACTTCCTGATATCTGGAGCTAGACAGCCCTGGAAATGTCCCTGCAATAACAACACATGGCCATGTGACTCATTACAAGCAGTCTTACATGGTAAGGTTTGTGCCTCAAACCAGAGGAAGTAACAAACCTTTGGACCAGAACACACAGCTCACTGCAGCTGCTTTAGGCAGTTCCTCAGCTGCATTTATGCATCAAAAAGCTAGTTAAAATCTGTAAGAGGGTTCCAGACTCAGCATGTCTCCTCATCCAAACATAAAAGAGGGAGCTAAGCAGAACACAACTGTCAGAGAGAGAACGAGCCACAATAGTGCAGGAGGGCTGGTGGGCGTGACAGGCGGCTGCCCCTATCCCTTTTGAAATATGGGACAAGGCAAAAATGCTGGAAAACATACTTACAAATTATGCTACTTTTACTTCAAACTATATGGTATTCACTGCTAACATCGTATGGACCACTTTGTCTTCTTCCTGCCCCAAGCTGTATAAGTGCTTAGCTGGCCAGGCTCCATGCTCAGTCACTGAGCAGGTCCTCTGCTGCTGGTGTCTAATATTCATTACTAAACTGAACCTTGTACATATTACTGTCCATCTGGAATATGGAGTCTCTTCTGCCAGTAAGGTTACACCCTCACAATGTGAAATGCTTCCCCCCAGCACCTGTAACACACTGCAACAAGCAGGCAAACAACACTTACTATTTTACTTTCATAGAAGTTCCTACAGTCCAGCAAGATGGTATCGCTTTGTCCTTGACTGGCCTGAGACAAATACTGTTCTACTTCTCTATGAAATTCCTGAGGGGATAAATGGATTCCTTTAACATAAAAAAAGAAGGAAAAAAAAAAAGAAAAAAAAAAGAGAAAAAAAAGAAAAATAAGATAAAGAAGTGAGAAGCAGAACTACAAAACAATGTTACATATGATCTTGCTGATCCAGATTCTCCTCAGATTTCCAAACAAAAATTTTCTGTGACAGTTCACAGACTTTTCCTCCCAACTCAACCAGCCAAGTTTATCCATGTTTGGCTTCCTATTGGCAAATGAAAGAAAACAGAACACTGTTCCACGTGACAGAAGAAGCAGCAAATAGGCGCCTGTCTCTATGATCTTTGTTATGTCCCCCTGGCAACTCTTACAGTTGTAAAAGAAAGAGTGAAAAATGTTTCCCTTCCCTTTGCTCATCTTTCATTACATTTGGAGGTGCAGAAGCGTACAGAAATGCAATTTTTTCAATTAAACTCGTCTCTGTTGATTAAAATGGAAAATTTCCATAAGCATGTATTACTTTCAGTACAACTTCAATTTACATAAAGTTTCTCAACTTTATGTATGCTCAGGACTTAGGACTCCCAACCTACTGAAAAACAAAAAAACTCCCCCACCAAAATCCCTTGCCTTATTAAAAAATAACCGTACAAGCAACCTGCCAGAGTAACGGGCACCATCTCCATAAAATGCTGTAAAATAGGAGGAAAAAGGAAAAAATAATATCCAAACATACATCACACAAACTGCCAAAAAATGGGGGAAAAAAAAAAATCTTCTGCCAAAACCACAAAAAGATGCTGTAGAAATTTACTACCAAACAAAACCTCCTGGTGGAAAAAAAAGCCCAAAACAGCCCTGTCAATTGCTATTTTCTGTGCTCTTGCTTACCACCTACGTAAGCGTCTTCATAGCCAGTAACATCTTATCAGGCATAATCCATGCTAAGCAGCTACAGGTAGCAGAAAACAAACGCAGCCTGTGTTAGTGGAGTGGCATGAACCTGATGCAGACCTTGGCTCTGCTTTACTGTAAAAGGCAGAAGCATGGCTGTTAACTTCAACACAAGTAAAGCCAAGTCAGCAGTCCCTAACATAGGAACACGCGTATACTCAACTGTAAGCTTCAGCAGGATTCTAGTATTTTCTAAAAACAAGCTCTCAGCATCCACAGCACCAGAATCCACTAGATCCACAAGACGACTCCATGGAAAGCTCTTCCTATACAGCTTGGTTCTTACTGCAAGCTAACCACAACAAGAGAGCACTGGAGCTCTTTATATGGTATCATTTCTGAGCAGTCTCAAGCACCTACAGAGTGCTTAGAACAACTATGAATATATTCATGCATTGAAATGTCTTTCCTAACCAGCATACATAGTTTCACCTTACATCTGCCTTTAGCAGATGTCCAATGACTTACTCCCTAACTAAATCACAAGGTATGTCCCTACCCCAAAACAAGGTAACTGCTTGATGTCATTTGAACTATTACTGTTTCCCACGAAACAGAAAGTTAATTCTAAAGGTTTTTGAGGCATCTAAACACTTAGCAAACCAAAACCTGGACCAGCAAATTCCCTGCACCAGTAACTTTTGACTACCAGTAAGAAATCAATTTCCGTATCTACTTCTCCTGTGTCCTGGCCACTGTGCAGAAGGAGATGTATTTGATGAAGGTACTTTATTCTTCACTTACCTCTCACTTGGGCAAGATGCTTTATTTTTCATTAAATCAACTTACCAGTTTCTTTATAAGACACTATCTTTGGATCAATGCCCATAGGTACAATTTCTTTGCATACTCCAACTCGAAGGTCTGGGAAACAGTGAGCTCCTCCTGCACTGCTCTAGGAAATTAAACACAAAAACAATCCACCAAAATTTGCCAGGTGTCAAGATTAAAATTACCCACTCACTTTAATTTCTACAACTCACTAGAATATGGAAGTGTCTCAGTGGCTGAGGGAAAGAAACGTTTCTCCTGCTGAAATCCACGTTCTAAATCCTGAGGTTTAGGCAGTGGACCCCTACCGTGAGCTGCCAGACAGCTGTCTTAGGCCCAATGACTACTCTGCAGGCAAGACAGGCACCATTTGGCATGAGGTGTGGAGTCACCGAGGAGTGGGAAGGAGAACAGATCTTAGTCAGAAACAATGTCACTAGCACCTATCATGAGAAAGTCAAGGCCCCTGTGCTGCTGACCCTGACAGGAATATTAAATAACGTCCTCCAGTAATTGATCATGTTGACAAATCTGGGCCCTGCAGTTCTCTTCAGCCCCTCTGACACCCAACCCAAGCACAGCTAGGCCTCCAGTCGTGACATGGGCGATGGGAACTGCAGTGGTTCATGGGCATGAAAGAGACATATGGGAGGTCTGCCAGGCTCAAGATTTGTTAACAGTGGAGTCTGACACCCCTCACCCCCCCAAACTCAAGCACAGGATTTCCCCTTTGGAGGTCTCGGCAAGCCCTTTTTGGTTGGCAGCCCCACTGCAGGCAACAGGAAGTCAGAATTTCTGCAGGGCTGAGCCTCAAGCATGGCTTAGGCACTATCAAGCATATAAACACTCAAACAAAAGTGCAGTGCTGTGCAGCACTGTCCCAGCAATCACAGAAATCAATCTGCAGCAACTACAGTGGCCACTGAATATTTTCATAGCCCCAAGCGCTATTTTCACTCCTCTATGCCCATGTCTTCATGGCACAGGGACTGGAAACCCCCACTTACTTGGGTATACAGCATGCAGAGGAACTGTGAGACAGAAAATACCATCATGTACTAATGCATGAATATTGATGCCCAGAGAGATCATGCAGGGTTGGAGGTTTTGCCAGGGTCAAGGCAAAATTCCATCCCTGTTCTGTTTTTGCATCTACACATGACTGTAACTAACAGGTCACATTTACTCCTGAAATTCAGCCAAGCACAACAGACGGTTAAAAGCCAAGACTGAATCAGCACTGCAGCTCTACATGGGATTTGAGTTTCACAAGTTCCACTAACTACTTGGGATCTAGTTATTTATGGAAAAAAAAATATTACTCCCTGCAAATAAAACTGTGTGGAAAAGAAAAATGCTATAAAAGCAGCGGCTTTCCTTCCTCACAGAGAAACCAGTACTCACTGTGCTGGGGCAGCAAAAGCCTACCAGAATGCCATATGGTACCAGCCACAGCTGCCATCACCATCTGAAGACAGCAATCAGCACATATGCTCAGGCTCAAGCCGAAGTTAGCACCTCACTCTCCCTCCAGTCAGGCACTAACTGGAGTAGAGAGAAACCTCTTGACTCTGTGTATTTTCTCTAGAAGACATCCAATTCATGGAACTGACAGTGCACCTATATGGACACCAAAGCCTGCCTGAACCTAAACCAGTAGGCTTCTAGGCAAGGATCTCAAATCAGGGCAAAGAGGAGAGTGTGGGAATAGTTTGCTTGGAGAAGCGTATGTTGTGATGTCTCGGTTTTGGCAGTCAAGTTGGAGTAGGTACTTGTTGAAGAATGGTGGGGCTGAAGCACATTTCCTCATTCACCTGTATGGGGGGCTTTGCAGCTGCACCCACAGCTGCAAAAGCCTGTAGCAGCTGCTATCCTGCTCATGATAACTGCTACTGCTGGTGAAAACCAGCAGAGATATCTAAACAAAGTAGGGTTAGGAAACCTTGGCTTAGATCAGCGCTGGGAAAGCAGAACTGCTAGAGTAGAAGTAATACTATCAAGAAGCAATGTGCTTATTTCTTAAAAATTAAATGTCCTGCATTAACAATGTCTATGTAGAAATTATTTTTTCATACCTTGAAATCCTCTTGACACAAAATGTCTTTGAACAGAGGCTGGGAAAGCATAACTTCAATGTAGAGATTGGTAGCTACTTTGCTTCCACCAACTGTCCCATTAATCCCTTCAGAAGCAACTCGTACCTAGAAGGCAGGAGGAGAAGCTGGGGCTAAGGCTTAGTAACAGCAAAACAGATCACGGTGAAATTAGCAAAATATGGCTGGGTGACAAAAGGCAGACACAGAAGTATGTCCATAAAACAGACTACTGCGGAAGGAAGGAAAAGATGGTTATACTGAAGTTGAACATAAAGAAGACAGTAAATAAAACAGGAATAAAACCCCAGTAATCACTTTTGAGCCATTTCAAAAGAATGACATCAAGACAGTCAAAAAAGTTTGTGCAATAAACAGAGAAATGCTAACTGGTTAACAGGCAAATTCTGCAGTCAGCATTAAAATTCCCACTGGAAGTCTGCCTCAGGAAGAACAATGGGATTGTGCCCAATGACTCACAGAGCTAAAAGGAAAATGTGAATATGCATAATATTCCATGTAATATTAAATTTCAGTGTGAGTCATTTTATCTCCAGTACTGACAAATGAACAAAAACTCTGAAGTGATGGGGGGAAAAAAAAAAGATTGAATATAAGAAGCAAGGAAAAAACCAACTGGTTGAGAAAGCAAATGCTGTACTTGTCTTGGAGACTAAAAAAAAAAAAAAAAAAAGGATAAAAATACCAACCACCAGACAAGATAGCTGAGCAAAAAAAAAAAAGTGACTGTGTCAGGACATTTCACACCCCGGCCTGTGCTGATGTAGAACAGGGAAGGTGCGTAGCATTGTGTGCTGGTTTTGGTTGTGGTAGAGTTAATTATCTTTATAGTAGCTAGTATGGGGCTATGTTTTGGATTTGTGCTGGAAACAGTGTCGATAGCAACAACTAAAGTATCAGTGTGTTAAGTAACATTTACACTAGCCAAGGACGTTTCAGCTTCCCACGCTCTGCCAGGCACACAAGAAGCTGGGAGGGGACACAGCCAGGATAGGTGACCTCAGCTGACCAAAGGGATGTCCCACACCATATGATGTCATGCTCAGTATATAAAGCTGGGGAAGAAGAAGGAAGGGGGGGACGTTCGGAGTGATGGCGTTTGTCTTCCCAAGTAACCATTACACGTGATGGAGCCCTGCTTTCCTGGAGATGGCTGAACACCTGCCTGCCCGTGGGAAGGAGTGAATGAATTCGTTGCTTTGCTTTGCTTGCATGCGCAGCTTTTGCTTTACTTATTAAACTGTCTTTATCTCAACCCACGAGTTTTCTCACTTTTACTCTTCTAATTCTCTCCCCCATCCCACCGGGGGGGGCGAGTGAGTGAGCAGCTGTGTAGGGCTCAGTTGCTGGCTGGCGTTAAACCACGACACATTGGCAGAGAAAAAGAAGCTACTTAGGAAGACAAGTCAAAGATAAAAGTAGTCTCCTGATCTGAGCTGTCCTCTTGAAAAATCCTTCTCCCCACAGATAGCCTAAGAACACCAGCTTCCTGAGGCTAAAATCTTTGCCCACAGCCTCAAGAGGCCAGCTAGATGAGCCAACTCACCTCCTTGGTCTAGTCTGCCAGGAATGAAAAGAACAAGGACTCTGTGCAGGAATGAGCACTGCTATCCTGTGGTGTGATCTAGGGTGTCAGTTGCTCTCATCTCATTCCTGACAGTATGGACTACAGCTCAGTGTAGTGATTTTGACTGAAGACCATTGCGCACTGAGGAGTTAGTGATACACATAACAATTAACCAGAGCAAGCCCAGACCCATGCTGCACAGCACTGCACCTCCAGCTTGGCCTTCAGGCTGTGCTGTGCTGCATGTATCCTTTAGCCGCAGGATAAACCCAGCCTGATAATCCTAACAGACATGCCTGCATGCAGCTCCCTATTGATACCAGTGATTATGCCACCTGTGTGTCCTTGCCTGTATCTTAAAGTGCATCAGTAAGTTCTCATGTGAATATCCTTTCTGTTTGACAGTAGGAGTGATGAAAAGACTTGTTTTCCTGTAAAAAAAAAATCTGTAACAGTTCAAATGATGGAAACGGGGTAACCCTTGCAAGGACAGGGTCTGCACAGTGTGCTGTGCGTGGATCAGAGGCTCGCTCAGTGCTGCACAACTCAGGATTCCCAGCATCAAAAGGGATATAAAGAGTATCTGTATTATTTCCTTTTTCTTTGTTAGCTCTTAAATAGCATTTGAAATGATACTTTACAGAGTCTGAGTGCCTTTCTTAATGGGATCAGAACACACTAGCACCTTCTGGTGCAAAACACTTGGTTCTCCACACGCCCCATCGTCCTACACTAAGCAAAGAAGATGCTTTTTTGTTAAGAATACAATCATTGCTTCAAACCTTACCTTGCCAGTGAGATGCAGATGCTGGCACAGAGCCTTTTGCCAAGCACACAGTTTCTCTGGATCCTTCACCTCACAGTAACAGTAATACAGAAGTACTTCTCCCACCTTGCTGTCCATAGCATGGCAAAGATGAACAAATAGGAAAAGGATGTTAGGGTTGAAAGCACAAAAATATACTATTAGCAGCAACCATTCAAAAAGCAGACAATTTTCTTCTGGCAGATGCGGGGAAAAAAACAAACCAACCCAACAAACAAACTTTGGAGGGATTAGCACTGCTGGGTTTGATTTATTTCAAAGAGAAAGAATATGAATTAAAACATAGTCCTCCCACATTCCCAGTTCCTACATTCCTAGTTCTTGGGACTGGTTACAAAATGAACTCATCTGTGCTGCATGGGACATCTCTGCCAGCAGCCTGCAGCGTGCTCAAGTTTCTCTCAACACACAGGACACAAGAACTGCTGTTTTCTGTGCACCCAAGTGTGCCCTTAAATGCTTAATTTCACAAACTTGCACACTGAAAATTCAAGTGCTTGAGCTATCTAAATTTAAAAAGCCAGAATTTTCAGTGAGATTGTGTGTGCCTGCATTCTGAGAAGCATAAGCCACTCTCTCTCACAGTCAGAAACATTTTTGTGAACCTACTTATTCATAACTAATGAGACCTTAAGGTACTTGAATGAGCAGAGAAAAGGGACCTGTGCAGAGCATACCCAGCCATTCTGCTCTCTTCTGTTACAGTCCTTCCTTACTTACAGATCTAAGCCATTGAGTAACACCTATACAGGTCTGCTTTAACAATGTCGGATGAAACAGCTCTGATAGTTGAATCCTCCTTGTTCCCACCTTTACCATCAAAAAAAATGCAGCATATCTTCTTCGTTAGCACAGCAGTAATCTGCATGTTTTGTACAAGTGTGAGCAGTTGTGAAAGGAATTCAAATAAACCAAGTGACTCCTGGAGGGTACCTACACCTGTTGATCTAAAGAAGTATCCCAGGAAGGTATCCGAAGATCTAGAGGAATATCAGGGAAGGCTCTTTCTACATCTTAAAGCGTCACTCGACTGAACTTCATAAAAATAAAAGTAGTGCTGGCAGAATATCACGTAAAGCGTAAGCAGGCCAACACCCTGCTCCCAGCCCGTACCGGTTCTCCAAACCGCTGAGGGACTTTCTCACCTTGTCAGATCATCATAGCTAACGTGGCTTGTGTCTGGGAGCGTACAGGAGATCTCAGGACTGCTACGACAGTGCCCGTGTAGCCCGTCTGCGTTGCCCGCAGGAGCCGGGCCGCTGGAGGGGCTCACTTCAGCCGCTGCCTGCTTGGCAGCCAGCCCTGCCTGCTGCCCGGCGTCGCTCAGCCCTGCCTGCTGCCCGATGTCTCCGGCGTGCTGCAGGGCCACATGCCTGTGGATGCCGGACAGCTCTTCAAACGCCTGCCGGCAGCACCGCCACCGCACGCCCTCTCCGCCGGCGGGACACCGGGCTGCGGCCGGCACCTCCTTCGCTTTGACGAACAGGGAAAAGGCCTGCAACGCACCACAAGCGCCCTCCGTTACCAGCGCTCCGTCACCGCCACCCCCCGGGCCGGGAGACCGACCGACCCCGAGGTCCGCCGCAGCGAGCCCCCCCGCAGGGAAAGGCCGACCCCCTCCCCTCGGCCCGAGGCCGCCTCGGGCCTCAGGCCCGGGCGGGCCGCACACCCGGGCGCCCGGCGCCGGCCCACCTTCCTCCGGGCGAAGGCGCGCTGCTTCCTGGCGGCGGCCGCCTCGGCCGCGGCGCTGCCCCGCGGCGAGCCCGGGCCGGGAGGCGCCGCCACCTCGCCCGGCACCATCTCCGCCTCCGGCGGCCGGGCGGGGCGGGGCCCCGTCGCCCGGGAGACGCCCGGTTTCCTCTTCGCGCCCGTCCCTCCCCGCCTGCCCCCGCACCGCCCGGCCCCGCTGCCCCGGAAGTCCTCCGGGCCGCTGCACATGATCGAGCGGCGAGCAGAGAGGCGCCGCGCCGCCCGCCCTTTGCCCCGGAAGCAGAGGTGCGGCGGGCCGGAAGCGGGCGGTGGAAGGACCGCGCTCCCCTCTGGCCCGCGCGAGGCGTCCCGGCGCGGCGCTGCCGCCGCTCCCCTTCCTTGCTTCCTTCCTTCCTTCCGCCCGTGCTTCCTTCCTTCCCCCCGCGCCCCTTCCTTCCTTCCTTCCTTCCCGCCGCTCCCCTTCCTTCCTTCCCGCCGCTCTCCTCCCCACCTCCCGCCATGTCGCGGCGGCGGCACAGCGACGACAGCGACGGTGAGCGCCGCGGCAGCCCTCCCGCCGGTTGCGCTTCCCGAGGTGGCGGGGGCGGTGCAGGCCGGGCCGGGCCGGGCCGGACCGTCCCGCCGCGGGAGGGGGGTTTGGGCGGGATGGGGGGCGGCCGGGTCGGGGGCTCTCCGGCGGTAACGGTGTGCTCGGTGTATCGGAGCAGGGCAGCCCCACAAGAGGCGGAGGACGTCTGAGCCGTCGGAGATCGAGGAGAGGCTCGAGTCGCTCATCTGCAGGGTGGGAGAGAAGGTAGGCGGGCCGCCTCCCGGCCGGGGCCCGGGCGGCGGTTCGAGAAAGCTAAAGCTGCGGGTTTTCCCCCGTTTCTGTATGTTGTGCGTTCGCAGTTCGGCTGTAGTAACCACCCGAAAAGAGAAGATTTTTTTTTTTTTTTTAATGAGACAGGTGGAAAGTTGTCAGATTTTGCAAAACCGTGTGCTATAACGGGCAAGTGCTTAGATAGTAGTGTGGTATCTTCCAAGCAGTGATAAACGGCCAACGAAAGTGTCTGCGGGAGTTGTTGCTGGCTCCAGTCTGCCAAGGATGTGGAGGAGTTAACCTGGTCTGCCTGTGGCCCAAGATTCAAGTCCTGACAGGATTTGAGGCTAATAGAAAGGGGGGTAAAAGGATAAGGACAAAAATGATGGTGCACTGACATTATGTAAGGTAAAAACAAGTCGTGAAGGTGTATTGTTTCACGCTGTACGCTCAATGTGCTGCTCAGTCGCCTTATCACGGTGTCCCTGAGGCAGTGTTAGATCTTGCATCCCAGGGGAGCACTGGAGTTCCTTGCGGGGGAGGCGGGTGATCAGCAGCAGCTCTTCCGAGGAGCAGTTGCTCCTTCTTTCAGGCAAGTGAAAGCGGTTCTCTACTGCTAAGCGAACTGAATCGTTGCTTTGAAAAAGGAGGTGACATAAAAGGGTGCTCTCGCCCAACTTCCTTGTCTTCTATGTGAGAGTCAGGGGCTTGTTCATAGTACCTGGTTGATGATGAAACTTTTGTAAATTTTTTTTTTTATTTTAGAGCAATTCGTCTTTGGAGAGCAACTTGGAGGGCCTAGCTGGTGTTTTGGAAGCTGATCTACCAAATTACAAAAGCAAGATACTAAGAATACTGTGTACTGTGTACGTATGCAGGAGGTCTGGGAATATGGGAGGTGCTTTCTTCTCTGTGCTTACATTTAAGTGCTTAAGGCAGTTTAAATGCCAAGAATGGCTTTAGCTTCTGAGTGCTGTTATAGCATAGAGTTTGTTTTACTACAAATGAAATAGAGGAATAAGCTTATTACATACTAGGTATAATTCAAGGAAAATACCTCTTTACGTTACTTTGACTTGAAACGTGTACAAAGGCTTAAAGCAGATTGAAGAAACTGCGGAGCTGCGCTTCAGTAGCAATGAGAACACAGCGATGCTGCTCAATATTCTGTTTCCCAATGAAGTGCTTAAGAGCACCAAAGCTACTGGCTGCTAGCACTTATTTAGTGTTACTGTCTGTGCTGTTTTCTCATTGCTTGTTCCTCTTCTTGGGCAATGAGATGCTCATGTCTTCGTAAGCCCATTCTCTAGAGGAGGGGAACTGGGAACACAAAGAGCTGAAAGCAAGCTCTCTGGTGGCTGATAGCTCTCCTTCCCCTCCCTAGCAAAGTGCAGGAGCAGAGGTGCCCTGTGTCAGGGTAACTGAGTGGTGTCTCAGGGAGGGGTTGTGCAGGGCCTCTGGTAGTAGGTAGAAGTATGAAGGAGGGGTGTGGTGAACAGGGAGAGTGTTCCAGCCCTAGCTTATGCTATGGTTTTGCAGATACTTTAAATCTGTTTTGTAGCAATGTTTGTTCATATAAGGCAAATAGTACATTTTTTCCTTTAGCAGTAAGACACTTCTGAAAGTGCAAGGTTAGCTTACATGCATACTAAAATGACTGAGAAAAATTAATTCTTTGCAGCAGGACCTGGCCTTCCCTATGCTGTGCTTAAAATCAGTTACTTTGACTTGAGAAACTTGGAATCAAAATTAATAGTGTAAAATGTGTACACCTCTTGTGTAATCTTGCTGATGCTGCATAATAAAATTATTTCTAAATTGTGAACTTAAAACAACTTCTTACATCCTTGCATAAATTCTGTCACTTACATTATTTGGCCAACCCTCTGGAATACTCAGCAATTAGATATAAGTAAAAAGCAAATACCTTAAATGTACTTGAAAGTGGCGTCTGCCTATCTAAGTGACAGTAGTTCAAAAAAAAAGATTGTCTGTAAAATATTAACCACGGGATAGAACTGTAACATCATGCTACACTTCTTTCTTATTTCCTCGTGAGACAACTTTAACTTACAATAAGCAGATTCTAAGAGGCTATGCAGTTGCCAATCGGCACATGGTGAATGAACAATTAACTCCATGTTTCTTTTTTCTGTGTCAGTGCACGTCTGTTACCAGAAAAGCTGACTGTTTACACGACACTAGTTGGGTTGCTGAATGCCAGGAACTACAATTTTGGTGGGGAATTTGTAGAAGCCATGATTCGTCAGCTTAAAGAATGTCTGAAAGTCAATATGTATAACGAAGCTGTGCATTTAGTAAGTGGTTTTTGTTTGTTTGTTTGTTTTACATTTTTCCTCATCCTTTTTCTCTCCTCCTTCTTTCACTTTTTTGTTCCAGAAGAGCTAGGCCTTTCAGTGTGTATTACAGTCTCTTCTGGCATAAATGTGCAGTGCACTGTAGATACACCAAGAGGAAATGTGTGTTATGTGAGAAGTATTTCCTTTCTCAGGAGAGAGAAATCATATTACAGTTGCAAAATTTACTTCCAACTGTATATTTTCCCAGTGACAAATTAATTTGCAGGAAACAGAGATGTCTCCCCCACACCTGTTCTACAGTCAAATGTAAAAGATAGATGAAAGTCATGTCCTTTTTATTGTGTTCAGAGATGTATGATGCTCTGAAAAAAAAAAGCTCTCATAAAAAAAAGCTCTCATGAAAAAAAAACTGAAAAGAATATGAACAGTCTGATTCTTAAAAGCTCTATTTGATAGCTGTTATCAGACCTGTGTTTTCATTCTGCTAATGAGGGATGAAGATCAAGCAGGCAGTTTTAAGTGCTGTCTGTCTTTGAAACCGTTTGCTCAGCTCTTGCGGCTTATAGATTTTGTCTGCAAAAAGCTATTAGGACTTCAGTGGTGTCCGATTTAGAAGCCCAGTACCAAGCTCCCCAGCTTCTTTTGAAGGCCACTGGTGAAAATTAAGATTCTAGTATTTCAATGTATTTTGTCAAGAGACTGCTGTTCAACTGTGGGATACTTTCGCTAATAAAAACCTTATTAGAACTCTGAATGTGCTGTCCCTTGGCTTCAGCTTCACCTTCTCTGGTCACGCTCATATACAAATGACTTGTGAGAGTAACAACTAAGGGAGTGGCAGTGGGAATCTTTCCTCAGCTTTGTCAAAGACTTTTCAAAGACTGTTCAGACTAATGAATATCTGGAAAGTAAGATTTGGTACTTTTCTCTATTGCAGTTGCTCTTTGAGTACTGAACTGTCTGCGTAGCCCAAATTGCTTTCCCAAGACTGCTTCCCAATGATCTGCCTTCAGATCAAAATACTTGTGTTGGTTTTTTGGACTGCTTTTTGTGAATGTGCCCGTAAGAAAAAACCAAGCCTTTAAGAAAAAATACTTGAGACTTTAACTGCTAGAATTTCAGCCTATATTGTCTGTTAAGATTGTGGTGATACTGGGAGAGCTTAGGTCCTCCTAGGGCCTTGTTTAAGTCTGAAGGCAGGATACAGATCAAAAGGGAGGGGAGAGGGAAAAAAAAAAAAAGGGCATTGCTCTGCCCCAGATGTTTTCTACTTAAATTCCCATTTCTGTCAGTCTGGATTTCTTATTAGAAATGCAGCCAAATCAAAGATATATTCCTGCCATGGAGATTTCTTTCTTCCCAGGCAAATAAGGCCATTTGATTCCCAGCATGCCATCAGTCTGTCACATTTCTGAAGCCTGAAAATGCCAGAAGCTTTTACGTAGGCTGTGTAACTATCTGTATTTATGAATAAATAATTATAGAAATTAAGCATGTATAATGGCATACAGATTCAGCACTGCTGTTTCCTGATGCACATCTGGACTCATAAGCAATGGATCACTCCATCTTCAGCTTTTTAGAAGTTTTTTTCCTTCCACTTCTGTAATTTTAAGGATCTGATACCATTTGGAGTAGATAGAAATACAAGGTTTCTTTTCTGTAGTACATTTGCATGGCTTTGAATGCCTACTGGTATTTTGCACCCTTCCTTAGTTAGAAATATTATCCTTGCAATGTTATTGCAGTAAAACAGAGTACAGACGTTCTGATGAATGATATATTAGGCAGTGCTTACAGTACTTGTTTTCCAGGGTTGAAAGGTGGGTCTGTACAGAGTGCACTATTTCTGCCTTCATAGTACCGAATTAATATTGTACTTTTATTGATGGTTTTAGTTGTTTTAGTAATATTTATTTGTTCTTGTGAAGTCAGTTTAAAAAGTATTCATGTAAATCAAATTTTTTTGGTCTTCTTTAGGTTCGTTTTCTGTCTGATCTTGTGAATTGTCATGTAATAGCTGCACCTTCCATGGTAGCTATGTTTGAGAACTTTGTGAGTGTGACACAGGAGGAAGACGTACCCCAAGTAAGCAAAAGATCTGTAGGCTCCTCTAGTGCTGTTTTCACAATTTTTCTGTACCATTGCTTCTGTACTTATGCTTAGAACAAGGAAGTTTTAGAGATAGCAAACTAAATGGACTGTCTTGTGCAGTTTCCTTAGCATGAGTAAAAGGAGCCTGTGGCAATTAGAAAATACATGCATACCATAAGAAAGTATGGTCCTTTGTAGTGAGGCAGCTGAAGTGAATTCATTTTACTTTACTTTGTCAAGTGCATAGTGCCTGGCTTGTTCTACTATATTGATAATCTGCAGAAGGACTGTGAAAATGATAGCGTTTTTTAAGTCTGCTTGTCACGGTTCAAGTTAAAAATTATACATTTCAAGCAAGAATATATTTTTTTCAAGGCTTGCCAATCCAGTCTTTAGTTGCTGGTCTTTACATCTCCCACTATAATAGTTTTGCCAATATTTTATTTTAAATTAAAATGGGTTATGTGTACAAAATCTTTTGGAGCTTACTTGTATACTTAGATTTCAGTATATTTCTTTCCTATAGGTACGATGCGATTGGTATATGTTTGCATTTCTGTCATCTTTGCCTTGGGTTGGAAAGGAGTTATATGAGAAAAAGGATGCTGAAATGGATCGTCTCTTGTCTCAGACAGAAAGCTATTTGAAGTAAGTTGTGACCCATTAAAAATACTCTTTTCGGTATCTATTCAGGTATGGATTAATAGCTTTGATTATTGCTCACTTAAAAGTATTCTTGTCATTCTCTGGGGGAAAAAACCCCTTGAAAATAGAATAGGTGGAGAGATTTTTGGATTTGAAAAGTTCTATTGTCTTGTCTAGTTCTAAGGTATGTTGAAGGTCTTGTTCTGCTCATGCTGGAGCAGCTGCAGGTGTAAGTGTGCTGGGAATACTGATAGGTTGTTGCTTTAGTGCTCTGCAGTGTGACTGCTTTCTGTCTAGGTGCTTCAAGTTAACATTGTAGTCGAGGTATGATAATAGAGATATCTTAAGTAACCACAAACCTGGTTTTTATATAGTGTAGATTTCATCAGCTGAAGAGATCAAACAGTAGTACACTCACAATAAGAAAAAATTCCTGCCCTAAGTTAGTCTTTTAAAAGTCAGGTTTTTTTTCCTGTGTAAACAGACGCCGCCAGAAGATTCATGTACCCATGCTACAGGTTTGGACTGCTGATAAACCACATCCACAAGAAGAAGTGAGTGGACCTTACATTGCATTCTTTCAGAAAGTCTGAAAAACAATTTTTCACTGAGGTGTTCTTTTATCATGAAATTAAAAAGCACCTCTGAAAGTATTAATGCTTTGAATTGTCTCTTGTTTGTCATTAATTCTAACAACTTCTACAGGAGGAATTATCTTCTAAGTCTTGAGCCTAAATATAAGGTTGTGTGCGGTGAGTAGGAGACTATTTTGTTTTTTGCTGACAGGCCCCGGAGGAAATGTTACGAAGTGAGGAATGGTTGTAAATTGTAGTATTTGTTTTGGAATTGCAGATACAGGGCTTCATGTTAAAAGGACCTTTGTGAGAAGCAGAACGTAATTCCTTACTTATCCCTTAACGTTTTCCGTCTGCAAGAAAGAAACCTTTGTAGTGGCTTTGTTTTCTCAGCTTTAGGAAGTGCTAAACAAATATGTAGAAACTGTATGCAGCAGTTACTATGCCATCTTTCACAATTAAGCCAAAAATACCGGAGGGGAGAGGTGGCATCTGGCTAGTTTGGGGTGGAATTTGCCTTTTTGGATATTCTTGGGGTTTTTTTTCTTTCCCCTAAGTTTGAGGACAAACTTAGTTGGAAAGTAAGATCTAAATTGATCTCCTGGGAAGTTTTGGAATGTGGCCCTCTTGCATTTTGTTCACTGTTCTGATTAAATCACAGTCTTAACAATTGTCTTGTTAATCATAATTTGGAGAGATAGGCTGTCTCATGATGATTGATTTGTCAACGTGAGTATTTTGCCTGCCCAATATCTGAATTTCCTTATTTAGTTCAATAGAGGAGAGATTAGCAGAGTGTGTTTGAGACCATGTGTTACCCAGAGTACTGTAAGCATGACTGTTCACTTCAGGTGCTAGTTGTTACTAGTTTTGTTCCCATCTTCCAGTGATAATTTCAGTAAATGCAAAGCACTTCCATGTAAAGACAGTTCTTGCACCAGTTATAACTTGAAACTTGTGTTCGGTAAGGCCATAGGCCTCCAGAGTTCTTGGACTGCTTTTAGCAAGAGAGTAATTAAACAAAGCAAGCCTATTGCCAGTTGCACAGGTGTCTGTGCTGTCTCTGGGAGAATGCTGGAACTCACAATTGTGTTGAAAACTGTGGCAAAGGTATTTAATATTTGATACTATTGTATTTATCTTGAATATGCAGTAGCTGGTAGTTTTGATTGCTCTGGGAACATCATGGCAGTCCTACAGAATGTCTTTCCAACTTTAATGTTGATATTATGTCTGTTTTAATACCACCAATGAGCAGTGACTGAAGTAATGTTCACTGCTGTAGTTTCACTGGCAGATTCAAAGGATGGCTGTCATGCACCGACTCCTGGGCTGCCTGTTAGTGTTTGAAAACCTTCCAGCAGTTAAATTTTACTAACATAATGTTGTGCGGAATTAGGAGCAGCTCTGGCATTTAGAGTTCTTAAATTATTTCTTGGTTTACTGAATCAGCAGTTTAAGAAACTTTGGGTTTTTTCGAATGGAATATGGAATTTAAGAAATAAATTTCTGATAGTTCAGGGAGCTGCCAGCTTTGTTATGACATTCAGCGCATCTCACGTTTCTCACCTTTTTCCTTCAGTATTTAGACTGCCTTTGGTCTCAGATTCAGAAGTTGAAAAAAGACCGTTGGCAAGAACGACACATTCTGAGGCCCTACTTGGCTTTTGACAGCATTCTTTGTGAAGCGCTGCAACACAATCTGCCTCCATTCACTCCTCCACCTCACACTGAAGATTCAGTGTACCCAATGCCAAGGGTTATTTTTAGGATGTTTGACTACACAGATGACCCTGAGGTATGTGATTGCTGTGGGGGATGGTGAGCAGACTTCACAGTTAGGTTCCTGGGGCAATATTGGTCAAAATGTGATGTCCCCTCTCCCAGGATAGTGAGTGATTTGAAGACTGTCAGTGGTTCTGCTTAGGTACTTCTGCAGAAATGAACTAGGTGACCAAGCTACCGTACAAAGCAAGTCTGTGAGAAGCAGAATTTGGGGAGTGAGATGTTGTGATGCTTTTCATTTAGAATTACAATGTTGATTGAGTTCTCTAATGTCTCTAGTAAAACTACATTCACAGAGTTAGGCTTTCCTTCCATAAACATGGTGACTTGAGCCTTTTTCCAGGCTAGGTATTTATTATAATGTTTAAAGACTGTTGTTTACTCATCTGTTAACATTTGTTGATGCATATTGTGGAACAAAGGAGTGCTTAATTGGGGTGAGTGAAAGATCTATCTATCTCAACAGTCTGCCTCCAGCATTGGTCAACAGCAGATATATAGACAAAAGCATATAGGAATAGGAAAAGAATACTGCTTTTATACTTCCCTTTGCTTTGTCTGCTGCCTTTTACCTTATTTTATTGGCCCCTGGTTTTTGCAGTGAACGAGACCATGACTGTGTATTCTTTCCACTGTATCCTGGCCATTCCTGGCTTTATTTCTTTGTCATATGCCAGTGCAACTGCAATTCTTTTTCCAAGGCTGCATGGTGGTAGCCTGCCTGATGGCTCTGTAGAGCAAAGGAAGAAGTGGATGCTCCATGAACTTAACAATCATGTTCTCTAATTTTATTCCCATATCTTTTTGTAATAAGCCCTAGTATTCATTTTCTTTTAAACATTAGTCTGAGGCTTGTGTGGAACTGTGTCACACCAGCTTCTCAGTCCTGAAGGATACAGGGCAGCTGAGACCTCACTCTGTTTATGTGGAAATTGGACTATCTGTAAATGTATGTAGGATAGCTTGCTACCTGTAGCATTAGCTGTGATCTTTCATGAGTCTTAATTCTTTCTTACCAGGGCCCTGTCATGCCTGGCAGCCACTCTGTTGAACGATTTGTAATAGAAGAGAACCTTCACTGCATCATCAAATCCCACTGGAAAGAGAGAAAAACTTGGTAGGAAGAGCTTAGCACTGTGGGGCCCTGGCGCTTTTTATATGCTACCATGGCTTCAGTGCCATCGGGGATATGCACAGTCCTTCAGTGATTAGACAAGAGCTCAAGATTAAACGTTTCCTAGAGCATTTGATGAAACTTGATTTATACATTTAACTGTTTGGTTAAACTGTTAACCAATGTAAACATTAAAACTGTTGCCTGGAATACTGTGGGTCTGTAATATCCAGATAATGGAAAGTCTGTATGATCCAGGGGGACAGTGGCCTCTTGAGAAGGGAATTCCTTGATAATACAGGATGTGCTGCAAAAAATACGCAGACAGACTGTATTCTTTATGGGAGCACTATGGGGAGTGTGGTTGTGTTATGCTTCCTGGAATTTTGAAGCAGCTTTTGTTGGGGCACAGTGAGCCTTGAGCTGATTTATCCACAGCTGACTGGTGTTTATGAACACAGTTCTGCTTCCTACTGCTCCTTGTTGCATTCTTCTCTTTGGGATTACATGGCAGAGATAATTGAGCTCGCTCTGGGGAGTCATTCAGGACCAGCAGATTTCATTCGTTTGAATTCAGCTGTGCCAGGAAGCAGTCAGGGTACTTTTCTTCATTTCTGTCTGAGCAATATCTGATGTGGGTAATTGATAACCGAGATGGTTTGCCACAGGTGTCATGCTTCCAAATGAAAACCACTGAACTTTGTATAGTATGCAAAAAATGGGCAGAAACAATGGTTTTGGTGATGGCATGTGGTAAAGTTTTTTGGTTGCAGCTGTTTGATTCAGCAGAAACTAGAAACTCAGGGTTGTTGCAGTTACTGGAATAGTCTTTGTTAATTCTCAGAGGAAAGTAAAAGACTAGAAGGAGATACAAGATTTGCCAGAGAGGTAGAAATAAAATCAAGGAAGTAGCAGTTGCTTGCTTTGTAATAATGATAGGTGATAATGAGCTGATTAAAAGATGAAGCATTTGAAGCCTGAGAGTTTCTTATATAATCCATTAGCTTAATTGTGCTTTCAAGTCATTCTGAACATCTGTTGTTTGGGGTTTTTTTTTTTTGCTTTTAAGATATGCATACCAGAATTACAGATCACCATGACTATTTATGCAAAACTATTTTGTGTAGCAGTATTGTGTTCCAAGTGATGTAACCACGTAGAAATAAAATACATCATTACAAATCATAGTTCAGGCAATGCTGGTGTGTTCTTGTGCTGTGTCTGTTTTAAGTTTTCTGTGGATTGAAGGACAGACTTTGGAAGGATTCTTGATTTGTTTGTGCTGCTTTTGTGTGAACTCTTGCCCAGAATGAAGCATTTTCTGTGACTTTGTTACTTGATCTTTACATCACATTTGCTGTGTTAACATTCTGAACTAAATGTATCTGTGGTTTTGCAGTGCTGCACAGCTGTTGAGCTATCCTGGAAACAACAAGATCCCCTTGAACTACCACATAGTAGAGGTATGGATTTTATTGATTACCTCTTTTGTAGTTCCGTTATTTCACGAGTAACATGTCCCAGTTAGTTCCATGATAGCTCCATTAAATTACAGTTTGATTTGGGAGTCAACCAGAACCTTGTTGAATTCAACCACTGGCTTTTAAATGAGCGGGTTATGTACAATTGAGTGTTAGTGTTATGCTTTTTCTTGTCATTTTAACTTGGTGCATGGGAGCTTTGGTCAGGTACCAAAATCTCTTAGTGCACTAGTAATCCAGGTTGTGGCATTTCTCAAACTTTAAAAGTTTTACATATGATGCTTCTAATGTATGTCTAGGAGATGGCTACATTTGAGTCACTTTTAGTTTTAAAAAAATTAAGTAAAATACAAGAGGAAATGAATGCATTGAAATACAAGAAACTCCATTTAGATGTAAGAAAATTATTTTTTTACTGCTAAGGTGATTAAACACTGGAAGAGGTTGCCCAGAGAAATTGTGGAGTCTCTATCCTTGGAGAAGTTAAAAAACAAACAGGACACAGCTGTGAGCAACCTGCTTTAGGTGGCCCTGCATATGCAGAGGGCTTTTGACTAGATGATCTCCAGCCACACTCAGCTGTTCTGCATGATTTTATGTTTGGATCTTCTAAATGATTTTGTTCTGCCGGCCCTGAAAATAACTTGCAGTGAAATAGCGGTGTGTTTCCTCTGGGGCATCCTCCATATTAGAGAATTTCAAATAACCGTAATATGTATCAGAAGAGTAGTGTAGGTTTTCTTTTGCTGCCTCCTTTCAAGGGTCTGTTTTCAAGATGCAGAGCTATATAAAAATTCATTAATTTCCATCAAAAGTTGAAAGGTATTAAGAGATTTCAGTAATAATGGCAACTTGTCATATAAAGGCTTTATGAAGAAGTAACTATAAGTAGGAATTTCAGAGCTAATTATAACAAGAAATAATGTTATGTACAAGATTTATCTTAATAAAAGTGGTATTGAGAATTCCTCTTGGCACCAAAATGCCAAATATTCTGAATGCTGTAAAGCTACATTACTTTTGGTGAGCTTATTCTTTTTGTACTCTGAATTCAGAACAGAGGAATCTTAAAATTAACAATAATTTTCTGCCTTAACGTCGAAGTGTCTTCAGGTGCTGTATATGGCTATATGGCTGTGTGCTTTATGCTCAGCTGTACATTAATGCCAACAAATAGTTACTGCAATTCCTGATTAAATAAGTTACCTAAAGGCCCTGGAAATTCTTTGATTCAGAAACTTGTAGGATGTGAAAATAGCAAAGGTTTGCGTAGATGAAATTACTGGAAAGAAATGCAAGATTTGTGTACAATTTTTTTGACTATTACTGTAATAATTTCCTTTTTCTTACAATTTTGAGTTATTTTAGAATATTAACTTCATTACTTGTCTATGACTCCTTACTTTTAATGAAGCTCCAGAGTTTTTAAGGCTTAGTATGCTTTTTTTAGGCTTCTGTTTATTCTGCTTACTACTGCTCCCTTGTAAGGTCTCTCTTAACAGTCAAGTTGGTGATATGTTGCTTTCAACAACAGCTTAACAGTTTAATCTGTGAAATTTCACTAACTTTTTCAGTAAGTCACAGAACCATAGAAATAATACAGTGTAACAAATAAAGGAAACTGTTATTTAAGGTTCAGGACATAACAGTTAGGCAGAAGTAAATGTAGCCTGAAAGTGGTTGTCAGTACCTTCCCAAGTATGCCTACTTTTGCGGTCCCTGAGGCTCCATGTCGTAGTTTGTCAGGCGAAGCACAGAGTGCTCCATGCTACCTGGAATCTGTGCGAAACACTGAAACGTGGTGTCTTTCTCTCAGCAGCTTCTTATAGATGCATATGTGGATATTTATGGTAGCTGTGAATAGAGAATGTCTGGGCAGCATCATTGGGTTGTTGGACTGCCATGCCCTGTTGTGCTCCTACAGCTTTTAGTACAACTTAACACTCGGCAGAGTTCGGACATTCAGATCATCAGTGTCATGATCTTTCTTGTGGCCTTGTTATTGTCACAAAGTATGGTATGCCAGTTTGAAGTGCTTAATCTGAACGTTTGATAATGAACGTGTGATGAATATCACAAATACAGTTTTATGCAGTATCTCAAACAGATAATGATTGATCATCCAGTTGTTGTTATTTCCCATCTTGAGAAAAGGAACAGTTTTCTACCTAACAGGGTCCCCCTACCTTTTTGCCATATCTGTCTCAACAGTGTGTCAAATTATACTGTTATGAAAAGGTTCTCCAGCTCCTTATAGTCTCTTCATGCTTTCAAGTCCTTCCTTAGAATAACAAATTCTAGTCAATGTATTTTCATTTGCTGTTTGTGGAGTCTATAAATGTTGATTTCTTATACTAGTAAGAAGATTTTTCTAAAGCTTACTCATTTAAGCTTCAATTCTTCCACGTTTATTCAGAAGTTTAAAGTTAAAGAGGAAACTGACTGACCATAATGAATCAAAGTTTCCTGATTCCTTTGATGTAATTTAAATCTGGTTGAGAACGGCATGCAAAATAAACAGAAACTCAGAGATGAATTATGTACAATGATGATCTTTTCGTAGCCCTTAAAGATTGACATGCTGTTATTATAGGCAAACTTGAAAATAAAAACACAAATGCTGACTGCAGGATTGTTTTCAGTTTTCTTAGAAGGATCCTCTGCCAAGGAGTACTCAGCATATATTTTTCTTGTATGTAACGCTGGTTGTAATTTTCAGTTGAAAGTTGTGGCTTTATTTAAGTAAGTTTTTATATAGGAGAAAAGAGGACACTATGAAAAAGATATAGATGTAATTTTAATGTAAATAGTCTTTTCATACTAAATGCTTAGGCTTCATCTACTGTGTTTGGTATTTATATTTATTATTTAACAGGACCAGTTTATTTCCACTTTTCTCAAATCATGGGGTAGCACTGCAGTAGGTCATATTATAACTATGCCCATTTCTACAGTTACATGGTGTATCTGTTAGACATAATAGATGTATAATGGTGGTGTTGTGTTAATATGAAATGATAAGGGCAGTTAGAGTGGATTGTATCAGTACAGTGTAAGGTTACCACTACCTTTATAAATTTCTCTCTTTCCCAGAACATGCATTTGACAGAATAATATGGGACTTTTTGGATATGTAATTGTTTAAGATTATTGGCCATTATTGCAAGGCTGAGGGTTGTGCAGGCCACATCAGACTGTGCTCTGATTCTGTGCCTTTCTCTCCTACAGGTAATATTTGCAGAATTATTTCAACTGCCATCTCCACCACACATTGAAGTCATGTACACAACGCTCCTGATTGAACTGTGCAAGCTTCAGCCTGGCTCTTTACCACAAGTTGTATCCTTTCTGTGCTGCTGGAGAGCATTTGTAAAATGCAGTCTTTATTTTGTTTGTTCTGTAAATGATGGGATAGCAATAAATACTAGCAGTATTAATAATTCACAGCAGCTGCATGAAACTTTGCCTGTAACACTCACATGAAAGAATAGCACAACCCACTTAGCACAGGTCTAGATTTGCCCAGTGGGCAAGATGCTTCAGCTTTCTGCACAATGTTCTGGTGCTTCCCATGGCCTTCCCAAGAAGGGGTGTCTTGGTGAGGGGATAAAATACAATACTCCTGTTTGTCACTGCAGCCTGTTCAGGTCTGGACAATGTGTGGCATGGTCACAGACACATTAAGGGCTGAGAAGGAAAGGAAGTGACAGACTTGATCTTTTGTTCTAACAACTGTGTGAGTGCTCCTACTCTTTTTTTAGTAGGAAGTGTAGCAGATGATTTAAAGGAACTTGCCTGAGTTCCCACTCAGTGCTCCCACTAGGAGCATTCAAAAGGTCAATAATCATCTGTCAGCTCAGACAGGGTGGCTAAATGCTGAGGAAGTAGGCATGACTCCCAGCTAATTCTGGCTATTACGTTGCCCCTACTTTGCTGCCATTTTAGATCATGTGAGATCATCGTTTTAGATCAAGCTACAGACTGTGAGAATGGAGAACGGTTAACAGATATCTATCCACTGGTAATTTCATGCCCAAATTTTCATTCTACTTCATGATACCACTCACTGTTTGCAAATCACATAATCTCAATGATTAGAGCTAAGTCTATTTCTAGAATTGGTTGGACATCCATGCAGAAAGTTTTTAATGTTAATAGGGACACCATAAGAAGGATAACGCCCTTGTTGGGTAAAGTCAGTGTAGACATACTTTCTCAAGCCTTCAGTGATGATCAAAGATTGTTTGTGGATAAGCATCAACAGCAACCCGTGAAGCTAGACTGGTGAGGTTACAGAAGTACTCCATAAGGAGGTTGGTGTCTGTTCATGTCAGTGCAGTTTTAGTTGTTGCATGATGCGAATTCTGGCTTTCAGTGGAAGAAGCCAACAGTCTCATTGCAATAACGGAAGAAAAACAGACTGGGATTAGAGGGTAGAACTCACTATATGCTTCATTTTTTCCACTGTGGATTTACTGTGATTTACCTGATTTTGGAGTAGACCTAGGGAGTTTTCAATACAAAAACTTGATGACATCCTATTCACAAACTGAAAGGAATAACATCTGACTTACACAGTGCTTTTCTGTTAACCTTAATAAGAAACTTCCAGCTTGCACAAGCCACAGAAATGCTGTACATGCGTTTGGATACAATGAATACAACATGTGTGGACAGGTAAATGTGTTTTGGAGATGATGGAAAATATTCCTCAATATCCAATGTACAGGAAATATGAAGAGGCTATGGAAAGAGTAGTCAGAAATCCTTGTTAGAACTTCCTGGTGCCATTCAAAATGTTTTCTGGGCTCTGGCTTTGAGCAATGTAAAGAGACTGTGGAGGACTGACTACTTGCTCTCCTTCCCAGAAACACTCCCCCAGAGGTCACAACTGCAGCTGTCTGTGCAGGACAGTTAAGATTGGTGACAACTTTTCCGTGCTCAAAGCTGTTCATAGTTGCATAGTACTCCATTATCCAGTACAATGCCTGCTCCCTAGTGGTCTGGGAGGCGTGTCGGAAGTGGAGTTAATGGTGTATGTGCCACCCAGAGGAGGAGAGTGGTGGTAATTTTGCCCTTTGAGTGAAGTCTGCATTGTGTAGGAGAGCCATTAATTACTCATCAAAAATGTGAAAGTTGCATATTCACTGTAAGTTTGCATTTTAATTGTTATTTTAATAGGTTGTCTCTTTGTATGAAACAACAGAACAGACAGGCTGTCTATTTGTCCGTAAAAGCTTCTTTCTGACTCTCTGAACTCAGTCTTTTGTATCTGTCAACATAAGCACCTGTTTAATGCTGTAATAGCTTTAGAGTTTAAGCTTGCCTTTGAAAATTAGAATGCTTTTCTGTTAACCTTAATAAGAAACTTTATAAGAAAATCTCAGCTGAAAGTTTACCTGTACTTCTGGCATTTAATGGAGCTTTCTTTTTCTTTTAATAAAGATTTATTAACTGGTTTTCTCACCACTTGAGCAACTTCCAGTTCCGTTGGAGCTGGGAAGATTGGTAAGTTTCTCTCCTTTTGATTCGAACCTGATACTGCAAAAGCCTTAAAATGTCAAACCTACCCAGGAAGTGCCACAGTATAGTGGCCCTGTTAATTGCTTTGCCCCAGCTCTTCAGAGATCTTTTTTTAATCTGTTTGCCACCACTCAGTGGTAGATTATCTTGATAATCTCTTTAGTCTCTGTATTGTCCCTGGTGAATTTTGTGATAAATCTCAAGCCAATGTAAGCATTCCCTAAATACGGGATTTCTTTCATTTGTCCTGCACCTTCAGTCAGTTGCTAGCAAATTTTCCAAAATGGCTTCCCAATTTACTTTTAATGATTTGCCCTGACTCTTTGTATCCTGTATTCGTTCTGTAATCTTGCTCTCTGTCCTACCCTAAACCTTTCATTATAACCTTTATCTTTGAGACCTTATGATCTGTTTCCTTCCTGCCAAATCCTAGCACCTGAAGTTCCATCAGAGCTGGCCCTGCCATCCATTCTTACCATGCCAGATCTTGAACTCCCATCTCTAGCAAGAGCTCCCTGGAATCCATCAATGTCTAACCACAGGTTCCCCTGAGCTTTCCATTCCAGGCACCCATGTAGCATGAGAGATCACCTTGGCGTTAAGTCCTCCCTACAGTAACGTCCACAGCCTGCTACTGTACATGCTTTGTGGAGAGGGTTGCAGCCCTTCTTGTGATACGTTTTTGTGGCTTTACTTAAGTTTCTTGTGTTGTCCTCACATGGAGTTAAGTGGTTGCTGGCTATCCTAGTATAAATCCATGTTGACTGACCAGGCAACAGTCTTCAAAGAGCTGTTTTTTCTTTGCCTGGATGTTCCTTGATGGCAATATTTCTGTGGGTTTCTCTCACAAGCTGCCATTTTTTTGCAAATCTCGCAAGTGACTGTATTTAAGACTTTTCTTTATCTGAAATGCGTTTGAAATCAGCCAGAAGTTCAAAAATTCCTGTGAGGGAGGAGCAGACTATGAAATCACACAAGGTTCCTTTCCTAAGGAAAGGGAAAGCCAGCTAACCGTAAGCACAAATTATTTTTAATCTGGTGGGGGAAGGGAAGCTACTTGAAAATATATCACACAGAGATGAGATTCCAAGAATGCTAATGGCCAATAAGGAAATGGTGATAAACTTACCTCATTGTCTTAAAATTGCCTACACTGTAAAACTAAGTGGCAAGCACTCCAGTTGTCCTTAGACCATGATTGTTTTGTATCTATTAGGCCAAGCCAAAAAGAGACTAAAGCACAGATTCTTTTGCTAAAAGCTATCGCATTCTGTCCTTTGATAGGTCAGATTGTCTTACTCAGGACCTTGAAAAACCCAAACCCAAATTTGTGAGAGAGGTTTTGGAAAAGTGCATGCGGTAAGTAAGATCTTTTGATAGTTGCATTCGACGTGAAGTTTGATTTTTGTTTCTGGATACTGTCAGATTCCTTTTAACTTGACTCTTGTCTTAGACATGTCTGTTCTTACAATTCAGTTTTAGTTAAGAGCCGAGTCTGTTGTTTGTATGATTTTAATCTGATTTACCTGTTGTAGGACACTTAGGACACTAATTTAGAGAGAGGGAGAAACAAGTGGAGCAGATGGTAGTGAGCTATCTGTGCCAGGTATAGACATACCTGTAGTTACAAAAAGACATGCTTCACCATAGGCATGGAAAGAAATAGAGTTTAGGCAATATTTCTGGAAAGTATTCAGCATTCACAAAAAAGGAGGGAACTGATCATTAGTTATACTAAAAACTGAGAATCTAATCTCTATTCTTGTAGGTGCCTCTGATGTTCACTGACCTTAAAACAAACAACCAAACAACCCTCCAAACAAAACCGCCAAACCCAACAACAAGAGTACGCAATCAGGGCTGAACTTACAATTGTTGAGATAGAGGAATATAGGAGAGAGAAAGAGCAAAATATTCAAAAAGCCTATGTTATTCCACATCCTACATGAAAACATTAATCTGGTTTTGGGTAAATTCAGAATAGGAAGTGTGAAAGTATTGTGCTGCGAAACGAATACAGTTTTTCTGTGGCACTCTTCCATTTCACTGAAAACTCTGCTAGCAAAATTAAGCCTTTATGGGAGTGAAATAAGCTGGAAAGTAAAATGAAGACATCCACTTTAATACTTTTTCTGCTTTGAATACCAACATCTTACTGGTTTTCTGTAGCACATCTTAGGCTTTTGCGTAAAACATCCTACGAGGCAGCCTCTAAATCTTTTCACAAGCTAAATTAATTGTATGAGGATGAAATAGCATCAAAAAGTTCAAATAGGAAGCATCTACTACTAAGTTTGGTTTACCTAGCTCCCAGCAGAAACTACCATTCTGTTGTATGAACATCCTGATTTTCGTTCTATGGAAGTTAAATACAGGAACACCATTACAAAGCAGTCACTTCAGAATTAGCCCTGGTGTTATTCCTATTTTAATTCTACTGCTGTGAAACTTGTTATTTCCAGACTCTCCTACCATCAGCGAATAATAGACATTGTTCCTGCAAGTTTTTCTGTCCTCAGTCCTGCTAATCCAGTGTGCATTTACAAATATGGAGATGAAAGCAATAGTAAGTATTAAAGTTACTGAGGGGTCAAGTTGAAAAAAATAGTGTTTCAGAGCAGGGGAGAACACTAGATTGACTGTAATATCAGTTGTCTTCATAAAGAATAATACAGCTGAAATAAATACGCATGATGTTCATATGGGTAAATATGCTTCACGTGAGCAATTAATATATATTAAGCCTGGATCTCTGTAATATAATCATCTTTGTTACTTTATGAAGAAAAGAAAATCCAGATTCATGAAGTTACTCTTGCTGAGGTGGTTGTGCAGCATTGTTTGCCAGAAGTCTAAAATTGGGAAATTCATCTATTTCCCCTGTTTGGGCACAACACTATGCAAAGGTCAGCATATAGAGTCATAATGTGGGTTTATTTTTTGAACTTCATGAAACAGTAGAAGATTTTACTAGTAAACTTTGGTTTAATGAAGCATACAGAGACAGCAGATGACGTGAAGATTGAGGTAGAGAGATACCTTGTTTTTCCTTTTATTACTTAGTACAAAGTCAATCCTAAGCATAAAGTGTCATCATCAAAGATACAGTGAGGAAAAACAAGGAAGTACTGTATTTTTAGGAAATTGGTGGAAGCTGAAGTAGAGCTTTAGACAGGAGAGTGATTACCTGACCTCATCTCTAAAGGTTCTACTGTAAGTTTTGAATTTAATGTGAAGACCAGGAAACATGTTGAGCAGTTTTATGGAATACTGATGTGGGCAATGATGTTGGAAACAGCTAGTTTTAGGTGTAGCTGGGGAGTGTACTTGTTTCTCTGAGAGGCAAACTGATGTTAAAAATACCCACTTGCCTTCTACATATTTTTGACCTCTTTGCTTTTGTTTAGGGTCTCTTCCTGGATATACTGTGGCACTCTGTTTAACAATTGCAATTAAAAATAAGGCCAGTAATGATGAAATCTTCGGCATTTTAAAAGATGTGCCTAATCCAAACCAGGATGATGATGATGGTAAGATATGCTGTTAGGCTTTGGCAGGCTGTAATTTCTTTTGTGTGTAGACTGATCTGCCATCCTTTGGAGCTATGGGTGTGGTGGTTAACAGAACTGTATGCTTTTCCTTCTAATAGTTGGTTTCAATTTATCAGTAAATGGAAATAATACATCATTGTTAGGGTTTGTTGTAAACATCTTACATACAGAGGCAGGCCTGTCTTTCTTAACAGAGGTAACCTGGTGCTTGAGATGTGTTTTCTTGTGATTATTGACAGAGGTAGCATGAAAGAATTCAACATTTCCTTTGCCTTCAGCAACAGAGTACAGTTCATGCTGTTGTCATCACACCTGAGATTCAGTGCTTATGCCCTGTCTAAGAGCTTCCCTCCCCTTGGTGCAGTCCCACGACAGATAAGATAGCCAGCATTCTGTCTGTAGTCTTCCATAGATAAAAACTCTCAATGGGACTTCACTCGCGTTCTTTTTAGCTTTGCAGCCACAGACAGCATTGATCCCTAAAGCATGTGTGTTTTAGGGGGTGAGGAGGAGTGCGAGACAGAGAATTAAGAAGTGATCTTTACAATGGGGACGGCTTCAATATTTCTGTAATATTTGCAAGTGTTCATTTTGCAAGCAGAGAGCAGCAACGATCATTTTTTTGCCTTGGGATCCACTGTCGTGTTTCCTGATTTGCTTTAGGCATCACACACTAATAAGTGCTCTCCCTCCTGCCTGTCTTCAGCTGCAGGTAGCTGCAGCTACAGGAGGGGACGTGGCACCATTCACCCCTAGTACCCATATTAGCTATGCACACTTGCTGGACCCTTCTCCCGTGTCATAAATAGCCTACTGCTGTACCCTAATCATCCTTATCTTCCCTTCTCCTCATCCACTCTCCCTTCTTTATGATCTGCCAGGCCTTCAGCTTCTTCACTGACCTGGAATTCTTTCTGCACGTTTTCCCCATGGCAAAATGGGAGCCTGAAGATCTGCACATTTTGGAAAGTCTTTACTAGCTCCCTGCTCAGCCTTGCAAACCCTGTTGATGAAACTCTCTTTTGTGAAATGAGTTAAAACCATAAGTTATCTCCACAGTTTTATGAGTAGCTTACATGCTCTACTTGAAGTACTTATAGTTTCAACTTTAAATAACTTGCAGATGAAGGATTTACCTTCAACCCTCTGAAAATAGAAGTCTTTGTTCAGACTCTGCTCCATCTAGCTGCAAAGTCTTTCAGCCACTCCTTCAGTGCCCTGGCCAAGTAAGTGTAATATGTGTGTTATTTTGGGGCTTACAGAACTGTTTAATTCTGACAGTGAAATGCATGATAAAAGAACTGGACTGCAATGTTTCAGGTGCTCCACAATGCAGTATGATTAGGACAACTAATGACACTACTTACTGAAGGAGTGGTAGTGTAAATGCTAGGTTATATATGTGAATGGAGTTAACAGAAATTTGTACATTACAGCCATGTGATGTAAATCAAACAAATGAGGCAGGTTTGGAACATTACTCCATTTTAGAATTACTCATTTGCCGATTATGGTGAGGAGCAAGGGTTTCTCCTTTCATTTGAATGACTGGGTAGCTCCCACCACAATATCTCGTACTATGATTATGACTCTAGAACAGTTATGTCTGTATAAAAAATGAAGAAAGAAAAAGAAAACATAAAACTTCAAAGCAGTCTGCTGTAAACTTCTTTTATCTACCAAAGCACAGTAAAATCCATTCTAAAATACTTTAGAGTGCATCCCTTAAAGATATGTTTTAACTTTTAAAGAATTTACTGCACTTTTTCTAGCAAAAATGACAAAATAACTGATTTTTTAATCCTGTGTGCTTTGGAGTTGCTCTTAAGTGGTCTTGATACATGAAAGGTAGTCACGTGCATCTTAATTAGTTATTTTGCCATCTGTCCTTAAAGATATATAAAGCTGTTACAAAAACATGCACCTGGGAGCTTTATAGAGGCAGTGTTGATAAGAAGCTGTAGGTAGTAACCCGCAATCAGTAGTACAAGAGGCAGGGTGGTATGAATACTTACAGCCATGGTATTTTCACTGCTGCACACCAACAGTGGCAGCAACGAGATCAAAAAGACCCTCTTACTCTTTATAGTTATATTACAATAAACTGTGTTGTGAATGCTATGTAGCAGTCCATGTAACTCTGCTAAAATAGAGGCTTTTAGCAGCATTTCCTTCAAAAAGAGGCAGATTGGATAAGTGTCTACAGTTATGGAAGCATGTATCAAGAGGAAGGTCTAAGGCCCAAAAGGCAGCAAATTTTGCTCCAGCTGTGTATAGGTAAGCACACGAAGCATGAAAGTGCCTCCTGCTTTTAAGACTATGAGCAATGTAGCCCAGCTTCAGGGAGTAGGTTCACCACTAAGATTTAAGTTGCTTTTAGGAGCTGTCATGTCTTTGTAGCCTATTTTAGCTCAGGATCATTATATTTTCCAGGGAATCATTGTTCAAGAATTGCTGCAGATAGTTACAAAATTTTCTTTTGGCCAATCTAAACCACTTGCCTTGTATCTGCTGCTCTTTTGACCTGATCCCAACCCCTCCACTGACTACTTACATCTATTAAAAGGTTTCATGAAGTCTTCAAAACACTTGCTGAAAGTGATGAGGGGAAGCTCCATGTTCTGAGGGTTGTATATGAGGTTTGGAAGAATCATCCACAGGTAAGAGGTTGCAATGTCAAGTATCTTTGTGAGTTTCAACTCACAGAGGTCATATTTAATAAAAAACATTACAGTTTGCTTTATATCCTTTAAAAATAACTTGTCTATTGTAATCTTATTTGAAGGAAAGTTCAAATTGTATTTACTGTTGCTGCTAGTGCCTAAAATGAAGGCTGGACATAAAATATATACCATCAGTGAGGCCACTTCTTCCTCAGAGTTCACTGTGGGAGGGCAAAGGCTGTCATTCTGACTCAGATTCATACTACTCTGTTCGTTGTACAAGAGAGTAACTTGCTAAAGTCGTGTTTCTGTTCAAAATTGTAAAACTGTAGATGTGTAAATTGAAATAAGAAGTAGATCTTGTATTGAAAGCAGGTCATATTCTTAGAAATGTGGAAACCTGGGGTGTTTTAGGGCTGGCTTTTTTTTTTTTTTTTTTTTTAAGTTGCTAGTGAAAGCCATGCAGTTATTCCACAGAGCTTATGTTGGAGTCACTGTTGCGCATGGGCAGAGTGAGTAGAGCTGCAGTCAGTGGCTGTTCAGAGCAGATCAGTCTGACAGTGCCATGATTATGTTCATTTTTGAGCCAGAGGAAATAACACCCTAAAAGACCTATGAAAAATGCCTCGGTTGTTTAAGCTGTTCAGTTTCTTCACAGCAGTTGTTTTCTCCTTCAGCTGTCATTCTTCTATAAATAGAAATTGATAAGGAACTCAAGCTGAATTTGCCTGCGTTAATTATTTCACATATTCTTTACTGGTGTGTTTGTGTTGCACTTTATTGTGCTTGAAAGTGGACTGTACCTCACAGCTGCATAGGCTAGACTTTCGGAAGCAATGCCACTGAGAACAAGGGGTAATCTTTGCATCTGCTACTGGACCTGCGGTCCATTCCCTAGAGGAAAAACTGAGAACCTAGAAGATACCTATGCAAGATGTCACCTCTCTTCTAGTACAGTAAAAATGTCCAAAAAAGCAGGATTTTTTTGATATATTAAACTTCCTACCCAAATTACTGACCTTGAAAATGTGAGGATTACAGTCTGACCTACTTTTTACTGCCATTTAACTGGATCAGAAGAAATTACATTACTGCAATCTAATATTGGTATCCTCTTCCTCTTCATTCCTTTGTATTGCAGCATGACCAAACTGAGATGGAGGTTTCAAACCCAGACTAAACAGTCATGTTAGATTTTTATGAATAAATCGAGATTGCTTTAAAAAAATATCAAGTGCAGAAGTTATGAAGGTCTGCTGTTCTACGTGATCATAGAACTTACATTTTCCTCTCTTGCAATTATTGCAGTTCAGTCTTTTGCTTCTGGTCAAGTGCTTTTTTTTCCTGAGTCGACAACCTCCCCAGCACACAGAAGAAATGGTGCCTGGACAGCAGGACACTTGTCCAGAGTCTGTTTTCATGCTGCTCGCCCTACTCCTGTGCCTATGGGGGAACATCCTTTGATTTGGTTCAGACTATCAGCAGTATTCATAAGGCATATGGTGCTAATGAGCGATCACTGCAGATAGTGATTTAGCAGTAGGATAGCAATACTTATCTGGAAGTAAGGTTGTGGTGGTGACTTCACAGAGAGAAACTTTAACAGTGAGATGAAATGTTTTACCAAAATCCTAGGTCTGTGTTTCATGGAAGATCAGGATCAGTAATCAGAAATTCTTCCTGGCAATAGAGAAAGACAAACAGAGCATAGGATGCTATCCTGGGACTTGAAAGTTGAGTGCTGAGTATTCTGTATGATTCATTCAGTTATTTTAATTTTCCTTCCTTAAAAGGAGCTTTGTTACACTTCCTTATTTGACAATGGGTGGTTGTAAGGATAAATACAGTGCAGGCTGTGGTTCTTAGATACTGTGGCATTCAAGCACATGAGTAACTAAGATAAGCCTTTTTTCTGAACAGCTTGCAACTGCTTTAGTCAGTAACTCCTCTCTGCAGTTGCCTGCTAGATTGCTTGCAACCCCCCAGAATCATGGCAGTGCCTGTAGCAAGTAGGCACTTCCATCAACTACACAGCACTGGCTCTGTCCTGAAATGAATAGGTCCTGTAGAGAAGAGCTTACTGTCACGTTTGAAGACTGTTGCAGTTCAAGGAGAGTAGGCTAACAGTAGCTCCTTCATTATGGTGATCTGACAGGTATATATGCTCTGGTTTGAGTACTTCGATGTCAAATACTAGGATTTGTGTCTCTAAGGCCTCACTTCCAACAATGATACCTGTATTTTTTGCTTTTGTATGGAAGTATGTATGTTAACGAAGAGTGATACATCACTTTCACAAGAAGCAGAAAAGGTTGTTAAACAAAATCAGAATGCTTTCTGTAATTGATACAGATCCCCTAATTTGAGCAGTTTTAGGCTAAACCACCCAGATTCCTAAAGTATTTGAAATTACCTGGTAATATTACTAATGCAGAGTTGCACCAAACCATGTCTGGTTTTATCTGAGGCTGGAATACTTTACACAGATTGTGTGTGCAAGCCCTTTTCTTATTTTGAATGACTGTTATGTCTTTCACAAAATATAGATGATTGCTGTGCTTGTGGACAAGATGATTCGGACACAAATTGTTGACTGTGCTGCAGTAGCGAACTGGATCTTCTCTTCAGAGCTTGCACATGATTTTACTAGGTAAAAAGAATTTGTCTTGGGTTGTTATTTGTCTCTGAATTACTATTTTAAGTGGCCAGTACATAGTTTAATCTGTGAAAACAGTAGTGGAAGAAAAAGGTACAATTAAGCTTTTGCTCCTTCTACAAAATATGTACTTCAGCATTTTTCTTTCTGAGTTGGGGTATGAATGACAGTGCAAGAATGACATGACAGTGTAAGAATGTTGCTAGCATGACATTTTGCAAGTAGCCTCTAAGCCTGCCAAAGCAGAACAACACAGGAACTATTTCTAGACAAAGTCTGTTGCTGTGTGTAATATAGCTGCTAGCTTAGTGTGGTCCTGGTCTTTGGTTGAGGTATGTAACTTATACCACCATTAACACATTGCTTATTGAGAACGGGAAGAGTGTTTGGTCTGAGAAGTCAATTTGATGTTGGTAGTCTTGCAGTATGTGTGTGAAATACAATGCTGGTTTGGAAGCGTACTGCAAAAAATAGGACAGAAATGATTGTTAAGCTTTTTTATGTTACAGGTATGCTTTCCTATATGCCAAGTGTTTGCTCGCTTTAGTAGATGTCTTGGATGATACTAAGTTTTTTAAGTTCCCCCAGATACATTTTTCTTTAAGAAACTACATTTGGTTTTCTGTCTTGGAGTAGTGTGTAATGTAGTGTTTTGAGCTTTGTGACTTTCCTAGGTTTTATATCTGGGAGATCTTACATTCCACAATTCGTAAGATGAATAAGCATGTTCTGAAGATTCACAAAGAACTGGAGGAGACTAAGGCAAGATTGGCCAGGCAGCACAAAAGAGTGAGTAATTTGTTTGTAATTTTTAGTTATTTTAAGCTAAGTTATGCAAACCTGCATGCTGTTAGACTGACGCACAGCTGGTTTTGGGAAGGACTGATTAAATATGTTTATCAGGAAGCATGTCTGCAGACGTGGTCATCTGTAGCAGTAAGACATCAAAAACTGGATGCATGTTCTCAGTCCACCTTTCTAATGGTAGCTATAACCTAAGAATTCAGTAAAATCTTTAAGGAAATTAATAGGTATTTGCTCTGTTCAAGCTCTCTCTCACAAGTTTCTCATCCAATACGAGTGTGTCTTCCACTTGCCTTCTAATCTGGATTCCAATTACTTTATTAGATAACAATAAGAACAGTTACAAATTATTTACAGTAAGTTCTGTTAAAGAGTACTCTTGTGGCTTCCATGCAGAAGTGCACGGAAACAGCTATTTGCTATTGAAAAGTTGGCTGTTACTGTTCTTCTGATGGATGCTGCTGGATTCTGACACTGGCATCTGTCACTTCCTTCTTCCAGTTTATTTTTCTGAATACCTTTGCATGATCTGGGTTACTATGTACAACAAGCTGATGAGCAATCAGCTGCTGCTGTGTTCTGTTGTCCCAAGTGGGACAGTAAAATGGGGTGAGAGAGTATTCCATGACAGCTGCAAAAGACGGGGCCCGAGGAAGCCTGGCTGAGTGCAGTACTTAGTTGTGATATAATGAAGTCAGTTTATAAACATGTTGGGAGTTGCAGAGAGCAAGAGAGAATTTCCGTGTTTGTATGTAGTCTGTGAGTATGATTACCTGAATAAAACCCTTACCTAGCTCCAAAACTTTCAACAAAGTTAATGTCAGAATTTGGCACATGGCACAGAGGCTGCTGATGGTTTTTGAAGAAACCTGCACAAGTCGGTCATTTTTGCAGAAGTTTCTGTTGAGAGATCACTAATACCTCACAGTTTGCCAGTGTTGGTTCATCCCAGCCCCTTCATCTTGTTTCCTTCACTCCCAGCAACAGCCATCCTAGTTGCTTGCATCCTCAGTCTACATTGATCAGCAGTTAATAAACGCCTGTGATTATTGAAGACCTAGATGCAGTCATTGATCTTACTGTGAGGCAAAGAGCTTCTCTGGCATCTCTAAACAAATATACCAGTGTTTTCATTTCTGTACTTGTCTCTTGCTGCAGCACTTTATTACTGAGTACTTTAAATGAGTATTGTGCCAGGAAGAAACATTTGTATGCAACAGTGAGTAGTTCTGCAGGCTGTTGCTCTGCTGCATGACCATTCCTTTTAAAGGAAGTAAGCCATCAAGTTTTGATGTCCCCAGAATGAAGTGTCCCCAGAATGTAGCCTTACTACAGAATGAGTCCAAGGCTTACATGCTTTCTCTAAGGTCACGTTGGTTCTTTAGCGCTTTGAGTTCAGGAAACCTCTGTAGATGGGGGAAAAAGCAAGTTCCTATAGAGAGAATAAGATTATAAATAATGAGAATAAATTCTCACTTGCTCTGGTAAGTTGTTTTTAATTTTTATGCTGATTCAGAGCTGTAACTATGTTCTGATTGTGAATTTGATTTGCTATGCAGTAGGTGAGTTAACACATGGCCCTGTATTTGTCACAAGTTGCACATGCTCCTTTTACAAATATTTAAAGTTTTGAGCTGTTAACTTATAGGTATTTTTGCACAGAAACAATCCTATGAGACTGAAGCAATATCTTTATTTGAATGTACCATAATCCACCAGATTCTGCCTTTCCTCCTATATCCCTTGTAGTCTTGTGTAAGACTTCATTACCTGAGCTCCCAAGTCTGGTACTTATGGGTATTTTGTGGGTTTTGTTGTTGTGTTGTTTTGTTTTGGTTTTGAGGGAGTGAGAATACGCCATGTTCCTAGTTAGTAGTTTGGTTTCCATGCTGACCCTTCATAGTCTGAGAGCATCCCTTTTGATCGTGAATATAGGGAGTTCCCACTTGAATGCCACAGGCTACAGTCTCTAGTCTTCCTTTTGTGCTAACCAGCCAGATTCATCTCAGTTCTTGCAAAGAAGTGCTTTATTTTTTGGAGCCATGAGATTTCAGAACTGTTCTTTGAATGAATTACCTGCCCTGCTGCAGTGGACACAGTTTAAAAAATCTACGCTGGATTTTTTTTAAGAAGCTGTTCATTGTCTGGTAATGATAAAATCAGCAGGGGCATTACCTTTTATTGTGTTTCCACTAAATAAAAGACTAGTAAATCTTTAAGCTTGCTCTGGTTTCTCTGAAACCTTGATTTTTGGGGGCGGGGGGGGGGCTTTCCCATATTGGCATTTTTCCTTCCAAATTTCTTTCCTGGATTATATTCAAAGTAAATGTCCTTCAAAATACAATACTTACAAAGCTACAGAGCAGCTTCAGCTGCTGCTTTTCAGTTCCCCTGCAGACCTTTTCACATGTGGACTGGAGGGCATTAACAGTATCCACAGGTAGCCAGGTTGCTAGTTAGTCTTGTGTTGTTGTCACTTACAGCGAGACAGTGATGATGATGATGATGACGATGACCGAAGCAGCGATCGGGAAGATGGACCGCTGGAAGAGCAGATAGAGCGCTTGCAGGAGAAAGTAGAGTCAGCCCAGAGCGAGCAAAAGAATCTCTTCCTTGTTATATTCCAGGTAATGATGGGCAAAGTCTCTGCTCACTTTCAGGTTTTAAAGTTAGTGGATTTATAAGCTTTCAGTGTCACTTGTATCTCAGGCATCTTCTTGGAATAAGAATATGGGGAGGGGCTGATGAGTTTACTAATGGGTTAGAGTCAATCCAGATCATACCCCTGCAAAGACTGTTTCTGAGCAGGATCTGTTCAGTTTCAAGTGCTCAGGAACAGAGGAGTTCTGCTAGCATACTGTTTCCTGAACAATGAGAAGGTACCTGAATGTTATTTGCTTATTAAATTCAGTGTTTGCCAAATAAAATAATGATTCTCACATTGCTGTCCAAAGCTTCTGTCCCCCAGATACTCTCACCTGAGGTTAGGATCCTGCTTTCATTTGACGAGACTGAATAAGGATTCTTTTTTTCCTCTCCTGCAGCGTTTCATTATGTTGTTAACTGAGCACTTAGTGCGCTGTGAAACTGGTGGAATTGATGTATTTACACCTTGGTACAAGAGCTGTATAGAGAGGCTGCAGCAGATCTTCCTACAGGTAAGTTTCATTTCTCAGTTTGGAAGGCTGTGGGCAGGGACATGCTGGATACACAAGCTTTGTGGCTGGAGAACGGAGCACGCCATGGGAGCAGCAGTAGGTGGCAGCAGCACGTCTTTGAAGGCTAGTGTGGGGCTAGGTCATGTTCTGGTTCTGGCCACATCTCTGCCACAGACTGGTGGAGTGGCTGGTCCTTGATTAATTCCCACGCTGTGAGCAGGCTGCAAAAAAATACCGAGATGTGATTACGAATTTTGCTGAGCGCCTCTTAACTGTGTGTTTATAGTAAGGGCAAAGTTGTGAGTGAACAAGAATGCTAAAATAGATGTCTTTTAAATAAGCGGATTAAAATATTGCAGAATTCCTTTTAATAAGATGCATAAATGTCTATTAAAAATAATTTAAAAATTCTTGGCTCTGTATTAAATCAGGTAACACGCACAGGTGGCCGGATGACAGTGATAGTAATAGAAAATTATACCTGTGCAAGCAGAAGATACATTGAAGAATGGGAGTGGTGGTACAATTCTCCCCTGGGCTGAACCTTTCCCTGGTAGTAGATGTGGCTTCAGAGGAAAGCAAATATCATGGTTCTCCTAGGATGTCTCTGGAGTTGCATGGTTTCCTGCACACAATTCAGGGTCCAGGAGTGAAGGGAGCACAGTGCTTCTCAAGACAGGATTTCAGCACATGCTTTCTTCTTGCAATCAGTAGTGGCTCTGCATTATGCTTTTCTTGCCAGTGGCTGCTGTGTTGTGGAAATGAGATGTGCTTAGCCATTTTGATGAAAGCATTTGGCCTGTGATTCTTACATGTCTTGACTTCTCTGCCTGTTTTTACTTAAAGGTAAATGAAAACAATAAATGTTTGTGTTTTGTTTTTTTATCTGCCAGCATCACCAGATAATCCAGCAGTACATGGTGACCCTAGAGAACCTCCTGTTTACAGCTGAACTGGACCACCACATACTGGCTGTGTTTCAGCAGTTCTGTGCTCTGCAGGCCTGAGGATTATTCATGGGCAGCGTCTTGTCTGCAGGACTTTAATGAATTTAATTTTTTCTTTTTTAATGGGAAAATGTGACATGGGGATGGAAGAAATTTTTGACTAAAACTGGCTTTCATGTGCTCCTATATAAAATAATACAGTACTCTAAGCAACAGCAAACTGTGTAAGCATCATAAGCCTTACAAGATATGACTGATAGGGGATAGACATGAAGTAAAGTATGAATTATTTTCGTTGTCTTTTAATTTGGTTTGACCCTTGACTTCATGATAGTATTTTTGTTTCTCCCCTGTTGTTTATATAAAAATAAAAATCAGACAAAAAAAAACCAAACAAAAAACCCCAAACAATAGAATTTGTTACCTCTGCCTGGCCCTTAAATCAAAGGAATTGCAGAAATGAGAAACATTCATTTGTTGTGTTTTGTGAGTATGAAAGGGAATGCACCTTCTCAGTGAGCAGTGTGGTAAGCTCTCTAGTATGGCACAGGAAAAGTGTCTTAACTTTGGGCATGTGAAACACTTGAGTTAAGCTTTCAAAGTAGTATAGAGCATATGGATTTGTTTATTACCAAGCCAGCTAGATTTTCACAGTTTGAAAGAACATGGTTGTAATACAATTGAAATATGTTTTTTTTAAATGTATTGTCTAGTGTCTTATTACAGTAGCTATAAACAATTGGTAGAGGAACTTCATGGACAACTGCTGAAAAATGCAATCCTTTTTGCAGTATGGTTGGAGAATCATGAACTGCTCCTGGCAGCAGTCTTCACTGGTAAATAGAGACAGTAAGCAAGAGTTGGAGTGGAACAAACTTTTCGACTTCCGTACTGCAAGCCTTACCTGGGTGTTGGGAACTCCAGCCCAGATGCCAAGGGAGAGGGCAGGGCAGTGTTCAGCTTGTTCCTTATTTCAGCCTGTAACTAGCTGGGCTGCCGAGCTTGCGCTGGGCTGGACCTGCAGGCCTGCAGTGGTGCCAGAAATCTTTGGTGCCCTCACCTCACCTCATCTGGCTTAGTAACAACTGCTTTGCGGTGGCTGCATCTGCTACCCTTCCCTTGCTTTAAAATGTGACAACGGCACGTGGCTCCCATGTCTTCAGAAAGTATTTTAATGCTAAATTAAGTGGTATCTCACAGGAGACTTTGACTGGGAAAACACCACCTGAAAATAGAGTAGCCTTAGTTTTGAGTTATGCAAATTACATTACGTACATAAACGCCAAACCAGAGTGGTCCATATTGCGGTAAGCAGCGATGAACGGCAAAGACACTGCCTTAGGTGCTCAGGTCCATCAGTGTGCAGTGCATTTCCAAGCTGTTTATGGTCTCTTCATTTTGCAGAAGGATGTTGAAAGAATTTCATACCCAATGCTATTCTGTTTAAGCTTAGACAGTGATGAGCTTTGAGTAATTTTGTTCCTGTACAAATTATTTTTTCAAGTATTATACCTAGTAGTGCATTTCATCCGTACATTGACCAGCTGACCTCCTGATCTAGAGAGGAGGGTAAAAAATGGAACTTTCTACTTTGAGTGTTGACATAAGTTTGTGTGTGGCCTGTAGCAATCTGGTATGTCTTCACAGACTTAGATCTGTTTCTTCTGCTTTCCCTGCTTACCCCTTCTAATTTGACTGATCCCTCCATTCTTTCAGGGTATACTGCTAATTGTTGTAAATTCGCTTTACGCAAGGGTTTTGTCAGTTACGCACAGACTTCTGCTTCAAATCTTTGTTAATGTTCTTGAGTAATCAAATGGTTGGTTTTTTTTTTAAGAAACATTTAATACTGTAGAGGTTTTAATTGGGGCTTAATAGTTTTTTCACTGGCTCGGATCAGTATCAGAGTTCTGATATTAACTAATGGTGGGGTCTGACTATAAATGTGACTTCTGTAAAACTGATAATGCAGTCAAAACTCGCAAACCTGTAACTTCCTCTGAGCCTTGACAAATACGGGTGCTGGCGATCCAGTTGCAAATGCCTGAGTGTAATCCTATGATTTAAAACCAAATAGCAATGTCTTTCAGAATTGATTTGACTTCCATGGTGAGCATGGGCTTTGATTACATTTCTTGAGTCTGTTGGAAACCTTCCCCTCTTTGGAGGTGGCGTATGCCTGACTTGACTAGGAAACTGGTTGGATCTGTAGGAAGGAGAACGAGACGCTTGCATAGCGATACCAGCAGCTAACTGGAGAAACTCGGAACTGCTGAAGCACGAGGTGGCGGATAGTGTAAAGATGCTGTAGAAATGTGATGTGGTTGGAAAAAATGCACAATTAAAGACAAAAATAAATGAAGGTGAAGCAGGTTACTACTGGGAGTGTTTGTCCTACCTATTTTGGGGGCCACCGAAGCAAAGCAGTCATGTCAGGGTTGTGCTGTGTTAAGTGCAGTCGGGTTTGGAGCGGTTTCGTTTCCCTGCACTGTTGCTGGTACCCTGACTAACGCACAGGCCTTCCCCTCCTTGCGCTACGGGCTGATCTAATGCGCTTCCCCCACCTGTGCCGCCGAGTGAGGCAAGCATGTGTGCTCCGTGCCAGGAGGGTGCTGGTGTGGAAATTCTCCTTCTCCCTTGCCACCTTCCGTCTTCTGGGCAGTGCTGCTGCAGGAGGTGAGGCAGGGGTGGGCCGGTGGTGCTTGCCAAGGGGTGGCTGCTGCAGCCTGCCCACAGGTAAGTGATTCAGCAGCCAGCGCACCACCCAGCTGCCCTGGAGTTCTGGGAACTACGACAACACCGGGTCACGGAACCATGAGCTGGAGGACTACCTCCAAAAGCTCTTGCTGTGACCTGCCTCCTGCCCTCCAGCCACTTTCTGAGGCCTTGCAGGGCCCCGAGCCCTCTGTGCTTGGTGGGAAGGCAGGTCGCAGAGGGCTGCAGGCCTCAGGAGAGCGTTGCTGAAGTGAAGGCTCATTAGTGTAACCATCCACTGCCCTGCCAGACACCTCTCCTCCTGTAACATTTCAGTTCTGCACAGCCACAGTGGCCCTAAGAAGTCTCCAGTCTTCACTGAGATCTGCCCTATTTACAATGGCAAACAAAGGCAGAGCTGCTGCCTAAGGCGGATTCCTTCACTTCAGCCATTTCCACAAGCATTCCGCAACAGATGTGAGAACCGAAGATTTGAAATTTGAACTTGAAAGTAAGTCCACCCTGCACCGAAAGCGAACATCATTGGGGTGCACTTGGAGAGGTCCACCTTGGAGTGTTACTTCCCCCACCCCCCCAAGCATAGGTGTTGGTCGGAGATTTGTGAAGGAAAAGGGTAAAGTTGTATTGCAAGAGTCACCTTGGTCTCTGGGCCAAAACTTGGGAAAAAAGCAGTAGAGGATATGCTTAAGGGTGCTCCCTTAGGAGATATGGCAGAGATGTGCCAGAACCTCCCCAGGGGCATGTGGCTTTCCCTTTGAGAGAGACTTCTTTCCCAGCCACAATTCTCCTTCAATGGAGTCTCCAAATCCAAGCAGGAGGAGAACCTGCCTCACGAGTCTCCAACCACCAGAGGAGGTGCTTTATTAGCTAGTTGCTCTCCGCCCACCCATGACCCGTAACTGGAAACCAGACAAGTTAGGACAAAATCTGGAGCCTTCCTCCTCAAAGGGAAGCAGAAAAGTAGTGGGAAGTTCACATTCGTTTCATCAGCATATGAAGTAGAATGATACCAACTTATCCTTTGGCCTACGAGGTACCAGTTTATTGAGCTGTTAAAAATGTGTTCTATTCTACCCTAAGATCGAGCTTAAAAGCCAAAGCTTATTATTCCGTACAGAGCTGCTTACAATTGAGGAACATAATTCTTCATCGAATTTGGCAACAGCTTGTTTGTAATTAGCATTTATTTGACTTTAATACAAAACACCATTAAAAAGATAATGAAATAAAAAAAAAAACCAAACACCACTACATTTTCTCATAAGTTAATTCATGGCCACATACAGTACAGGTCTTTTTATATGTATCTTCATCAACGTTTTCTTCTGGTCCATATTCATGTTCATGGATACTAGCTTCTTTCTTCCACAAACTACTCCTCACGGCACGGCGGAGTTCTGATGAGAAATGCAAGAAAATTGTAAGATTTTAATAAATCTTAAATAATGGTTAAGGAAACTCAAGCTAACTACCTTTCTGAGGACTGGAGATGACAATCTGCCTGTTGCCTGTCTTCCACAAATTGTGAGTGAGAATCTTCCTGCTACTGCAGGAACAAGCTTTGACTTGCCTTGCAATCTTCACCTTGTTTGCATATTTTAAAGGGTAAGAACTACACTGACACAAGATCTCACAGGAGAAGATTTTCCATCTGGACTAAGTACGTGTTGCCCACTGCCCTTTTACACGAAGCCCTTCAAAGGTATCTAAGAGGGGTAGGTGGAATGCAGAGGAAAAGCTTTTTATAAAACACCTCATTGTTTCACATGACCAAGAAAGAGTACTTTTCATTCAGGTCACAGCAAGCCTCCCAAATGACTTGGCATTCTCTGAGCTTTATGCCCAGTAACGTGAGTTGCCTCTGCAGCAGCGCAATGAAGTCAGCGGGTTTTCAAGAGAGCACAGGCTGGCAGTTGAGCCCAAGATATTATCCGGACGTTGCAAGTGGGTGGCAAGCATACCGAACAGCAAAAGGTAGTCATGTTTTGAGCCCAGCTATTTAGGCTGCAAACTTCATCACGTTAAGGCCTGTACTTGCACTGAACTCTGGCATCTTGGCTACAGTCTGCTGCCAGTCCTTCTGTGCGCTCAACAGCAACAGTCAAGACAAGGGTTATTTGCTTGGTCCCACCTTCTGCCTCCTCCAGACAATACCAGTACAGCCAGCTTGAGCTGTCTGCCTCTGTGAACGCCAACCCAAAGCGAAGCACGGGTGCTATGGGCAGCACAGACATCACAGTAAGCCACAGCAAAGAAACAAACACGCTGCCTCTTTTAAAATTACCAGCATGTCTGTGCTCAAAGTATTTTCCAGAAGTTCTACCCACTGAATACTCTCCTAAATGCTAATTTATCAGGGAAAAACAAGGATAATGAGCAGTAAAAACAGCAGCTGGGAATACTGTGAACAGTGGGAAAAGGCATTTTCTACCTTCATTTACACTTACTCCACCTGAGGGCACATGTATGACAGAATTATAACTCACTGCCACAAAAATCCATGTTCTCTACAAGTCAGGAAAAGTAACAGGAACAATCTCTGGCACATGCTAGGTCATACCAAAAAATGTAAAACAGACCATAATGAACCATCGTAATTGATTTCTGTCACTCACACCACGTCCACAGAACAACAGGGTAATTCAGGCTGGAAGGGACCTCAGATCGCCGGTCCAACCCTCTGCCCAAAATAGTCTGCCATGAGGTCAGACCAGACTTACCCACACAGCTCTTGAAAACCTCCGTTTGCCACACTGAAGATTTTCAAAGTACTTTAATCAGATGCAGAAACACATTTGAACAGAACTGTACTTTACTTCAGGTACCGCAGTATGTAAGTTTAACCCTTTACCTTTAACTTTCTTATCAAACTTCTTCTGTTTCATCTTCTCTCTGCTGTCACGGCGGAGTTCCTTTGCTTCTTGCAATGATTCCTCACTACCCCAGACTTCAAGAGAACGCTTGATTACCTACAGGATGGACATAAATGTATTTCTTTTTCCCCTGAAACGATAAAAATAAACTATTCTAACTCACAAATTTCATTTTTTCCCTACACATACACAAGTCAAGCCAATCTTGCCTCTGCCCCCCATCTGTCTCTTTGCTCTTGACCGGAAAACATGGCATTCCTTCCACAGTAAGGGGTAACGCTGATTTTTAGTATCAGCTAGATGTAACTTAGGCAAGTCAAACCCAGCTCTTTATTTTTTGCACACTCCACTAAAGCAGCAGCATTCCTACAAAAGTAGGAAACAAGAAGTGACAAGAGCCCTGGAAAATCTACTTGCCTTTCCTGCTGCCTCTGAGGGCAGAGCTGTGAACATGAGGCCACAGCTACAATGGGCCACACAGATCAACTGCCCCATGCATTTCAGAGTAGCGCTGAAAGGCCATGCACTTCCTGGCCTGTAGTTATGCAAACCACTGAGGTTGTGGTCCATGAATATCTTTCAGACACTCTCACGCATAGACGTTTTCATCAATTTGGACCACAGCTCTTTGTTTTAACTATACAGAAAATTTACACAAGCTATGCATAATATACTTAGCTTTGACAAAATCATTCAGAAATCGGAACCTAAGTGACACCATTTTGGCTACCAAAGCTGTACAAAGGTAAAAAACAGGTCTGAAATATGCTAACAGTTTCTATACCTGTAGTTTTAAATAAAGTTTCATGTCACCCCACCGTGAATTATGAGGGTTTTTCTTCACAATGAATCTGAGCACCGGTTCCCTCTTGTCTAAGTCACAGTCTTTAAGAAGATACTCTTCTTTTGCTTCTGTCCTTGTTATAAGCTTATGTTTATCTTCAGCATCTCTGGAAGATGTAAAATAATGATGAGAAAGCTACACCTGGAAACCACGTTATTAACATCTAAGTCCCCAGCACTTCTAGCATTCCTGAAATACAGGCAGCCCTCATCCTCTCAGTTTTTACATATGCAAATAACTTTGGATTCCAACAATCTAGCCGAACTCCAGAACAGGTTTACTGAAATTAAGTTTAAAAATTCTCCCATTTGAGCAAACATAGGCTGAGAAGCCTGTTTTTCTAGAAGGGCTTTTCTTCTATTTCCTTCTTACAAGAGGGAGTAACTGAAACTTAAAAGGAGCATGAGTAATTTTAGGTATTCACCTAACCCAGATGCAATTCAAGAGGACAAAAGTACAAGCCTGACACATGGTCAAGAGAGAAAGAATGTGTAACGTGAGACAGGTCAGATCACCTGAGAATATACACGCTCCGTAAGCTTCTAGATCCCAGAAACAGATTAGCAACACAGAGCACTTGTTTCTAAATGCAAGACAGTAGGCAGAAGAACCATAAAATAAAGACCTTAAAAGACTGTAACTTTTACCAGACAAATAATGAAAAACTGTGTAATCACAGCAGCATTTATGAGTTAACGAAAAAAAATTACATTTACGCAATCCTGACTGAAGTATAACTTGAATTGCTTGAGCCGGAACAATCTGCCAAACAGTAAGTGCTAGCAACGGTCATCAAGGAAGTACTGCTATAAATGTAGCTTTACTAGAATTCAAAGTTCACAGTAAAAGCTAATGCACCAAGGAATCGCTAAACATTCAGCTACAAGAGCTACTTAGTCCAAAGGAAAACCACTCTGAAGGCTCCAAGCCCTCTCAACATCATTTTTTCAGGAGACAGCACTTTGTCTCTAATGACTGTGAACTGCCTACACCACGTGCACACCCCTGACCGCTCCCTGTAGTAAGCAGGGAAGCTCTCAGGACAAACTCCTAGCTGTGAGCTCCCCTCCCCCTCCCCTCCCCCCCGCCCCCATTCATTCTTTCACTTATGGGTGGTTCGCTGCTTCAGAGTAGGTTTCATTGCCCTGGTTATCTTGATGGCTTTTGGAGCATTCCCCCCCCCCACAGAAGGAGTTAAAGATAAGAGACAGCAGAGACTGCCTTCCACCCAAGGTCAAACTCCTGCTCACCCTGCAGGGCAAGCGGTAACCTCCCATGGGGGTTCTGCCCTTTGGCTGCCATGCTCCCAGCCCACTCGTGCTGACCAAAGTACTAACTTCACCCGAGTTAACTCACTAGGACAGCAAACACTCTCCTCATCCCCGCTCTACTTCAGAAAGCAGATACTGTGTTCTACCAGTTTTTCAAATAGTGCTCGTCTGCAACCAGACATCAATTTCTGTGCTGACAAACACTAACTGCTCTCAAGACTTCATGTTTCCATGTTATGCAAAGATCTACTGCTGTCCCCTATCCCAAGACAGGCTCACGAGACAATGCTGCTGTTCTCCACTTCCGTAACGGAAAATACAGAGATCATCACTCAACTTCCATTTACTTTTTCAGTAAGTTACTGAAAAATGTGTCTTTGCTGACACCCTTTTTAATTAAACAGAATGACTGTAATTAACTAAATTATAGCCAGTAATCTTTACATAAAATAAAGCTTCCCTCTCCTGATTATTTGTAATACCTGCAATTATCACATGTTGCCCAATCAAAGTGCTGCATAAGGTAGGAATCCATGAATTCTTTGCCACAGTCTCCACAGATGAGATAGTCAAATTCTAGTACAGGTGCTAATGGAAAGAAATTTTTTTTTTTTTAAGGAACTCCCATGTTAAAAACAAGCATCTCAAATAGGTATAACAAGCAATTTTACTAAAATTTACATTATAGTTCTTATAGCGTTTGTTACAGACTAGTTTCACTCCTCTATTCAAGTTTTCCAGAAAGATACAGTACAAATTCAAACCCATTATCATGCAAGCCCATCCCTGCTGGTATATTTCTGTTCTTGCTGTTCACTGTATTAAGTATTGGATTTCAACATTCAAATGCACACATTTGTTTCCACTTGGCCATTGTTAAAAAAAATTATCCGCATTTCCCCATAAAGTGCTTCATATCCCCTCCTACAGCTTCCTCTGTTCTGGCCCTCCAAAACACATCCCGATTTAGAGGACGTGCAGGCAGGAACGGGAGGAAGCAGAGAAGGGGGTGCAGTTCGAGGAGGGCGGCTAGAGCAGGAAGCAGTACAGGAGCTGCACTGGCATCATAGTCCTCTCAGCTCTGCTCCAGTTCTTTTCCTAGCTCAGCCACACCTGCCTCTCCCTAAACGAGCTCAGCGGAGGCCTGGGGCAGTTGGCAAGACTCTTGTCCATTCCAGCCGGCAGAAATGGAGGTGGATGGCCAGAGAGCTGCTAGGAGTGGAATGGGGATGGAGCTCCACTACAATCCTCTCCCCAAGCCCTCTCAGCACTGCTCCAAGCCCAGACTCATCCCAGTGCCGGCCATCACTTCTGGCCGCATCCTCGCCGGGTGGATCACCTCCAGTGTCATCGCCATCTGCTTTATGTTCCATGTGACACCGAGAAACACTGATTCAGGTAACGCAGCTAAAAGGAATGGTCCCTTGACAGTAACATTGTAATTCTAGCAGAAAATTAACATTTTTATACAGTTTCCCGAGCTGAAAGTGAGGTAATGCTGCAGAACATTAACAATACCTGAAACAGAAGATTAATGGTTGACATGCAGCACCATACATTTTTAATTGCGTTTGCATTTATAGCAGGTTCGATCTAGCAAAGACGACATTTTACGCCAATTCAGTCCTACTAGCGACAGTGGGATGCTCAGTACTTCACATAGGCATGCTCTTACATCACATTTCATCATTTAAGGCAGTACTCCCGAACATAAAGACATTTTATTAAGACAATGACATTATGAATTACACAGCAAAAATAGCCCCGGTGCAAAGGCATCCCCGATCTACTTAATTTATTGTTAAACATTACCCCCTCAAAAGAAGTAGGGCTGCTAGTTGTTTACACTCTTAATGAAATCTGGTGGTGATTTCTAACAAAGAGATACACTGCACCAAGAGCCCTGCAGCTGATTCAGAGCAGAACAAAGCAAGACAAAGACAATCCCAGAGAAGAAAGTGAATCTATTTTGGGATCCTTACTTCTCCATTTGCTTTTTGGAGGGAGAATATCACAAGCCAGTATGTTGAAATCCTCCACCAAACGACCAGCAACTTGGCGTCAGTACGTTTTATAACGATAAAAGCTGGCACTGCAGCAGTGCTCTGATCTTGGCATCAATCTCAAAATTCCCAGAACCGACGAAGCCGCGCGGATTTACACTTATTTTGGTCTTAAAATTCGAATTCCCGAAAGAAAATAGTGTAAATAACGTTTAGCGGGGAAAGGAAAAAAAATGCCATACCCAAGGGCACTCGCCGTGTCCCACTTCCGCGGCTTAAAATTCTTCGGTTTTAATTACCGCGTATTTGCTAGCCGCTTTAACGTTGAAAGAATCGGACGCGCCAGAAATTGAGCACATCCAGAAAGACGCGTTAGAAGGAAGAAGGAGGAAAAAAAAAAAAAAAAAAAGGCGGGGAGGGCGGGGGGGGGGGAAGAAAGGAGAAGAAAAAAAAGCCCGGGAAAAAAAAAAAGGCGCCCAACCCGCCCTGCTCGCTCAGCCCGAGCCCGGCTCACTGTCGCCCCCGCGCCTTCCTGCCCTCCCCCGCCAGCTCCACGCACGCGGCACCGCCTCCTCCCGGCGCCCCGCCACCTCCTTCCTCCACGGCCCCCTCGAGCTTTTTTTTACCGGGGGGATGCACGATCTTCTCGGCGGCGCCGGGCTCTTCCTCCTCCTCCTCCTCCTCCAGGAAGAAGCCCCCTCCCGTGTCGACGACCTTGGGGGGGGCCCGCGCCCGCACGCCGCCTGCAGAAGACAAACGAGGCGCCGCGTTAGCGCCGCGGCGGGACCCGCCGCCGACAGGGGGCGCGCGCGCGCTCCCCCGCGGCGCGAGGCGGGGGGCCGCGGCGCGCGCGCGCGCGCGAGGGCCCCCCTCCCCCCACGTGGGGGGAGGGGGGCCCTCGCGCGCCGCGGCGGCGGCTTCCCCCCCCCCCCTTCCCGCTCCCCTCCCCCCCCCCCCCTCCGCCGCCTCGCGCCCAACGGCGGCGCGGCGCCCCCCCCCCTCCCCTCCCGTCCCCCCGAAGAGAAAAAAGGGCGCGGGGAGCCGCCCGGCGAGGCCGGGGCCGTCCGCCGCCGCCATCCGACCTGCGGCAGGGTAGGGCCGGGCCGCCAGCCGCGCCTGCCGCAGTGCCAGCGCCCGCTGCCGGTTCCGCTCGATCTTCGCCAGCGCCGCCGCCGAGAGGGGCGGCCGCTCGCCCGCCGTCGCCGAATCCTCCTCCTCCGCCTCCTCTGCCGCCGGGGCCGGGGCCGCGCCCGCCATGGCGGCGGCGGAGCCGCGGAGCCCCGCGAATCCCCCCCGCTCCGGCAGCGGCGACTCGCCCTTCCCCTCGCCGAGCCGCCGCCGCACTGCGCCTGCGCAGAGAGGGAGGCGGGGGAGGGGGCGAAAGGGGCGAGGCCCCCCGCGCAGGCGCGTAGCCGCCGCCTCGCCTCCCCGCACCGCCACGGCGGGCCCCGCCCCGCCGCCGCGCGGGGGGTGCCGGGAAGCGGGGGGGGGAGGGGAGGGGGCGCGCCGGGCCTGGCGGGGCGGGGGTTGCGGCCCGCGTGGCGCCCGGCCACGGGGGGCGGGGGGCGCCGCCCGCCCCGAGGGGGCCCGGCCGGGGGTGGGGGGGGTGGGGGGGTGTCCGGCCGCGGCTGAGCCGGCCGGGGCTTTGGGACCGGCGGGGGGTGGGGGAGGGGCGCCGATGACCCTGCGATTTCCGCGCGGGGCCGCGTGTGCCTTTCGAGCGCTTTCTGCGCCAGCCTCCGCGCCAGGCTGGAGCGCGCCTGTAAAAAACCGCCACCGCCCCGCGCGCAGGAATGCCTCCGCGGCGTCACCCAGCGCGAGCCCCTTTTGTCCCCACAGGCCGCCCGCGCGGCCCCTCCGCGCCCGGGCATGCGGCCGCCTGGCCGCGGTCCTGCGGGGGGATTCCGCGGCGCAGGGGTGCGGCAACGCCCGCCGGGCGGGGAGCCCCGGGCGAGGGCGGGGAGCCGCGGGCGGGCGCGGGGCCCGCGGGCGGGCAGGGGCGGCCGGGCCTCTCCTCTTCCCGGCAGGAGCGCGGCTCTGCCGCGGCGGGGGAAGCGCGGCTGCCTGTACCCGAGCCGGGGCAGGCGGTCGCACCGCGCCTCGGCGGGCCTGCCAGAACCGCCTCGACCACGTTCTCCTTCCTGAGACGGATGCTGCGCGGGTACCGTGGCCGTTGCCGGCCGTGGGTGAGCCCCGCCACCCTCGGCATGGGGACTGGGGGCTCTCTCGCCAAAATCCCCGTCGCTGCCTTCGCTGGTTGCGCGCCATGCACGCGCAAGAGCGAAGGGAGAATAAATGGAGCCTGTAGCCTGCCTTATTGATGAGAGACACGTAAATGGCTTTGTCATGCAAATGTGGCTCTAAGCCACTTTCATATAAAGCCAGCTTAATGCTGAATAGCCAGTGATCCTCGCCTGTCCGTTAGGCAGTGCCTGCCCTAAGCCCGCTGTCCTTGAAGCAACGGAAATGAAGACATTGGTGCGGAGGTTGGCTCCCTGCCTCCATACCGAATTGGTATGACCTTACAGCACAGAAAGGAGTCTTCCTCCCCCAAAGGTCCCTCTCTTCCACGAAACCAAATTAATGTCCTGCCCACCCTTCCCTGCTGCCCTCAGACTGTATCCCGAGTGCCTCTCCGTTCCAGTCCTAACTGCCCACAGCGGTTACCTGCATAGACTGTTTCTGCCGTGTCGGAAAACATTTTATTGCTTTTTAGCATGTCGTCCGTGCTTGGTATTAACTTTCAACGACAGCCAGCAGAGTGTGCTGTAAACGCTGCGAAAAGAACATCCGGCTTCTGGGAATTTTTTTTTTTTTTAAATATATCTATATATATATTTAAACGCAGATGAAGACATTTTAAGTGGTTCAGGTAATTTGCATGAGTGGTACGTAGCTCCGCCCATCAATAAAAATACTTCTCTTGTCACAGATCACAGAACCTCTTCCTTAAAGATTAATAACCAAGTCATACTAAACTGTCCGCTTTCAGCAAGATTGCTTTTCGGTCTTTGTATAAAGTTGGAAAAGCGCCACAATGAACACGTCCAAATACCTTTCGTAGTCAAAGAGACGGGTCTGTGACACAAGGTATTTAATAGATGAGAATATAAATTGTAATCCTGGCCTACAGGAAGCAGCTTATGGGATGGTACCGTGTGAGCATACATGTCTCCAACCTCATTACTCTCTCCTTTGGACTGACTTGACAGCGGACTTACAAAGAGACAAATAAAAATATTACAAGTAAGTAAAATAGAGGTAGTTTGAAGCAAAGTGTTTACTAGATGACTTGCAAATGGAATTGTTTGCTTGAAAAGCAAACACACGCATGTTTGGATTCCTTATTTTACTCTGATGTCACTGTTTTCTCCCTTGTTCTGTAGGAGTAGGAATTTAGGGAAGAGTGAACTTTTGAGTTGTGCTTGGGGGTTAACAAATAGTTCTGTGTCATTCACAAACCAATGCTGCATTAAAGTGAAGTCAAGTTTGGGACCCAGTGTAAGGGTTCTAAGGGCAGAAGGACATTGTTATTATGCAACCAAAGTGGAATTAGGATTAAAAGGAAGTCAGAAGATATAAACAAAAGCAAATTCAGAGGCAAGGCACTCAAACAAAATTGCTGTGGGCCACAACTATCCGTGCAATGCAGCTAGTGCTTTATTAAGTGAAACTGCTTTAGAAACGTATGCTAGAGGTTTTTTTCTTTTTCTCAGGGTCAGCCTGACTGGGCAATCACAGCAGAATATTTTCCCCAGCTCTGCTTCTGACCAGGATGAATCAAACACAGTGCTCCTAATTTTCATGGTCACGAGAAGGTAATAAAACTAATAGTTATGCATTAGCAAGGGGTTACAGACTATCTCATATGCACTCCTCTGGTCATGCGATAATACTCGTGTTCAATATTAAACACACATGGCTTAAAGGGTGCACATGAGTTAATAATGATAATAGTATCTGTGTTTTAGATAGTTTTGAGGTGCTGTATGCCAAGTAATACTTGATATTACTTGGCTGCTGGTAGCCATGTATTAAAAAGTAGCTGTCATTAATTGGCAAGCGCAGACACGCATTATTTCATAGCCACAGAGAGCAGCATCGGTGAGTAACTGAGTGCAGGGAGGCAGCTAAGCAGTGCTTGTCAACTCATCACTCCCTTGGAGAAAAGGGTGAGCAGCAAGATGAGAATGTTTGCTGACTATACAAAACTGATTTAAGTTAGCAGGGGTGAGGGTCATCTGTAAAGAATTGTGGGTGACTCGGCAGTAAAAAAGTAGATTAAATACAGGGTAGATAAATGCAAGATGATGCATGTGCAGAAACCTAGTCCTGACTTTACATAAACAGTGATATCTGAATTGGTTGCTGCCACTCAGGAGTGAGACTTTTGAGTATGTGTGGCCTGCATAAACACCAGCTTGCTGTTTGGAAAAGCAAGGCATGTTTTAAGGAAAGGGACGGAGAACAAAACAGGGAACGTTATTTATGGCACTCCACAAATCTGTGGTGAGCTTGCACCATGAGCACTGTGCCCGGTTGTGTTTCCTGCTTCTTAGAAAGGAAATACTAGAACGGGAAAAGGATAACAAGGATGCTCAGCTGTCTGGCTTCGTGTCCCTTGAAAGGTGCAAATGGCTAGGCTCGGAGTTTTCACTCAAAAGAAATTACTTAGGGAGGATATGCCTGAGGCCTGTGACATCCTAAGTAACTTGGAGAGGATGGATGGCAATTGACTTTTTGAGTACAAACCATCAGAGTTGCGGTAGTGGAAGCCAGGCTCTAAACAAAGAAGAAGAGAAGAAGTTTTTGCACAGTGACATGGGGGTGGATGTGTGCAGTGCCTTTCTGAATGGCACACTGGGTACAGGGTGTTTCTCTGGGGTGCAGGGGAGATTGGCCGAGTATTTGGAAGAGGGCTGTGTTGAGAGTTAGTGAATAAACACTTAGCCCTCAGGCTCAGGAAATCCCCAGAGCTGAAAGCAGTTGGAGGCTGTAGGAGCGTTGCAGAGGAGGTATTGTATATTTGCCTTGTTTTTCCTCTTCTCTTGATGTTCTCCTCTGGCCTGTGATGGAAACAGGACATTGGACTGAACAGGTTCTTCATCCGAGGCAGTACACCTCTTCCTCTGTATTCACGGAGAATCATGCTGTAACTGATACTTCAACACCTGGAGCCACATAATAGCAAGTAAGCCTGCGTGACGAGGTCTTTCAAACCAGACTCAGTGTTCATCTATACCAGGAGTTACTTACAGAGCAGCTGCTGTGCTGTATATTTCCATTTTGCCTCATGATATACTTATTTCTGCGTGTCCACAAAGTCTTAATAGCAATCTGCACACAGTTGCATTGCAGTTGCATACCTACAACCAAACCATCTTTTTGTCCTCCCTCAGTAAAAATATTAATTCCATGAGAAACAGATCTAACAAAGTCTTACTTTTCTGTGGGTTTGGCTTTTGAAGGGAGTGGCTGTGGAGAAAAATCTCTTTACCGCTCTCCCCCCTCTCCTGCTCCCTCTCCCGTTTGACGGTTCAGGTGGTAGCATCAGTTTTAGCCACATTTGAATTCTGTAGCCAGCAACTGACCAGCCAGTACACACAGGCTGTTGGCTGCTGCCTCTCAGCATGACTAAGGCATTGGATTTTGTCCAATGACTTCAAATGCTTTTATGGGAGAGAACAGTTCAGTTACATCCTTAGGGATGTAAGGCAAAAAATGCCATGCCCTTTGCGATTATATTTCCATCAGGTTTTCAGTTTGATACACCCATTTCTTACCTTACCTTAAATAAATAAATGGCAAAGTATTGCTGGCTTCTGGGTGAAAAAGAAGCATGTGACCTATGAAAAACAAAGCAAACTTGTTAAAACCAGAGAGTGCACCTGCTTGGATTTGTATGTTCTCTTTCTGAATTCACCTATGCCATAGCTCATGGATCAGAGATACGCAGTGAATCATCCTGTTGGACAGAATGGGACATGCAGAGTAAATTAAGTTTGTCATCTCTCTGTGAGATTTTCTCATTTGCTCACTACCTGTAGGAGGGGATTTTCATAGTAATGTGACCTGTCTTCACGCTCCATTTATCGTCTCCCAATTGATGTATATAATCTTGGTTGAACAGATAGATAATGGAGGAAACACGTAAAGTGTTGAATGCTTGAGCAACAGATCTGAAAAGAACAGGTAGGCAAGAATTGAAGTGCAAGACAAAAATTGGCTTTCTTCCCTGACAGGAGATCTTAATGCAAGTTTGTTATTATTTTCTTGTTACAGGAGATGACAGAATGTGAAATTACAATGTAAATCTCTTTTATTTGCTAGCATTGTACATGACTTTTCTGTTTTATTACTTTTACTGAATAGGACTTTAATATGTTTGCTTTTAATATCAATAGAAAACACTAGTTTCACATCTGTGAACAGGAAAATGTCAAGGCATGATGAAAAAATGCTGTTTTTTTACTGTTTCAGAGATCGCCACAAAGCTGACTGCACACTTTTGTTGTTGATTGGCAATCCGGAAAGAGAAATCCTATTTCACTATTTTATCAGGAAAATCCTCTTTCTCTTCCATGCACGTAAAGAATGGGAAGCTGTGGCAAAACAACAAACATGTTCTATAACGGTGGCATAGCAGCCTTTGATGATTTGATATATTCAATACAAAGTATAAAAAGTTTGTGGGAAAGTAGGAAACTATGTATTTTTTTCTGAAACTAAGGTACTGGGAGGTTTTTCTTGCTCTACCAATGGCTGGTAGAGGAGGTGCTATGGAAATGGGTTTGAAGACCTGTCTCAACTGTCATGAAGTCGAACTCTTCAGGTTTCAGGGCTTTTTTTCCAAACGTGCAAGGCTTGTCATGTGTAGGGATATTCACGTATCACATAAAAGGGCTGTGTGCATTGGCAGATTTTTTCCCCCTCTAAATATTCCTATCTGGCCAGTTATTTAATCCATGCAAGAACCTTTCCCGTAGCAACTTAGAAACATTAAGAAACTTTGCCTGATGTTTTAGTCACCTTTTCTTTCTATTAAGAGGATCTCGGGCATTTCTGAGACAGCAAATCAGTACATCATCTATGACACTAATCTCCAAGACATGAGACCTAGCTGTATTGATGGTGAAAGGCTGAGCATTCTGGAGAAAAGTGTAAAATTCTGGTGTTCCTGAGGTATTTAAGGAGAATGAGAATGTAAATATTGAAAAAGAAATTATTCAAATTTCTGCTTTATATCATTCAATGTATTATACCTCTAGGGTTTTTTTAAGCCATACCATAAAGAGATTCTTTTTATGATTGCTTCCAAGTCAGCCTGACTTGTTCCTGTGTGCAGAGTAGCTGGAACAGAAAACCGTAAAACAGCTGACGAAGTCTGCTGTAGCAAGAAAATCGTGTCCCAGTTACCAGGATTTAAGCAAGATGTGTCTCTTCCAGTACTTGCAAATCTCTGCAAAACATTTTGATGCCCTTCTCCACAGGTTTGATCAGCTCTATCTCCAGAATTTGGTTTCCTAATGTCAGCCGCAAACATGTGATGAGAAGTGCCTCTCACAGTGCTGGCCCGATGCACCTCCAGGCCCCTGTCCTGCTCTTCAGGACAGATGCCACCAGGAACCGCGGCCAGTTCAATGCGTTGAAGCACGGGAGGAGAAGGAGGGTGTGGAATTGATCTTGGTGACTGGACCATGTGTTTTAGGTTCACACCAGCCTACCTGCGAGAGAAATATGGAGCCAACGTATGGCTTAAGCCTCCTAGGAATGCAGGACCAGTGGGAGGTGCTTCTGAGGGACTATGCCATCCACAACATAATCTGAATGTATCCTCTCAGCATGACCAGAAAATAGTTTCTGATCAGGGTCTCCACTTGCTGCCTGGATTCCTTCAGTTAGCTGATTTTGTTGTCTTAGTTTTGTTGTTTTTTTTTTCCCTAGGGGAAGACTTGGCTTTGCTTGGCCAGAAAGTGTAGCAGTGACCATAGCAATTTAACATGCAACATTCATTGATTTCTCTCTTGGAACAGGGAAAAATGGGTTCCAAAGGTTTTAATACCCCTGATTTAGTTGAAACTGTTCATTAGTGACGGAAAATCAAAAGAGTTCCTGATGCCCCTAACTCCTTCCTTACAGGTTTGAGACATACACTATATTCCTGTGCCACTTCCCCTTCATCCAAATGTACCTGGTTAATCTGTTCAAATCAAACTTTTGCATAGCAGCAGCAAGGTAAAGCCAGATCCTCCCATTTATTTTTGAGATTGGTTTGCTCTCTTCCATAATTGGTTTTCTTTGTGGTATAGGTACGCTGAGCTTTGCTATTTGCTGGAACCCTTTTTCTGAAGAGCGTGGTACATCCAGTTATTGCCTGGAGCTTGGGAAGTAATTTGTGAAGAAAAATAAAAAAGAAGGGGGAAAAAAAGAGTTTTTTCTCTTCCTGACCAGATTTGGGATCTAGTTAGTGATCTAGTAACATGGCACTTTTGTTGCAGGAGGCTGCACTTGCTTGGTTTTCGCTCAGCCAGAACTTTAATTACAAAAGAGGTCAAAGGCTCCCTGTTTTCAGCATCCTCTTTGAATTTGTAGGCAATGAAATGGTTTACCATCAAGTGAAAGCATCCTCACCTGTCTTGGAAAGCATCCTCTCTAGCATCTGGCTGTTCCCTGGTTGGAGACCTGACACACGCAGCTGCCAGCCGTCGCAGCCGATGCACCACCGCTGCAGTCCCGTGCTGGGAGGGATGCGTTACTTTTTGGTGAGTCTGCGTGTGCTCTGTCTCTCTAGGGTGTGTCAGCATGGTTAGTGTTAAACTCAACCAGCTTGGATTTTGATCTGTCAAAGTTTGGATTTTCCTCAAGTCACATTTTTTCACCTCTTGTTTTTCCAGTTTTGGCGTTTTTTGTGGTTTTTTTTCCCTGAGATTCGCAGGAAGTTCTGAATGTTGCACATTTTCCTAGGTTACGCTTGAGGTATTTTTATGAGTTTCAACTCCCCCCCCCCCCCCCTTTTTTTTTTTTTGGCTTTTCTGAGAAGGCAAGAAAAACAGAGTTGATGAAGTCCCAGCAACATCTCATGGATTCATTAACTTTTACCTTGGTGTCTACCAAAGTCTGAAAATGGCTGTACAAATCACCTCAAACGTCCATGGACTTGGACATTTATCTGCACTAACCACTCCATCTCTTCTCTGAGCAATGTAATTTCTCATGGTACATTCAAAAGCACTGGAATGCTTTATCCCAGTTTCTTTATTTTCTGAGTCTGTGCCTCCTGTTGTCTATAGGAGTGGTCTTCTGGAACATTTTAGTGCTGTGACATACAACCTCAGTTTCTGCCTTAATACCCTGATAATTTAAATACTTTCCTTTTTTTCTTTCATCATTTCATTGATTCACTTGATACTGTGAAAGTTGCTTTCTTGCCACTTCTTACCTTTCCCAAAGTGGTTGCTCAGAATTACACACTGCCGCAAACTTCTATACAACATAAAATCATCTTAACTTGGGCAGAATCCTGGTTGCAAAGTTCCTCACACAGGACATCAGTTCTCTTGACTCATACGTTTACGTGGCAAATCCCAGAGGACCCACCCGGTAAGCAGTATGCTTTCGTGGTAGCAGATAACAAGAACTTTACTTACTAACTTAATCACGCAATATAATGATTAAATGAAGACCAGCGTGATACTAATATGATATGGCAAATTCTTGTGCTGTGGTACATGTCTAGGAGGTGTGTTTGGAAATTACATGCAGACAAAGCATGCTTGCTGGCTACTTGGCATACAAGCTATTCTTCCTAATCTTTTGCTTCTGGAAAGACTCAATCCATCTGTCCCTTACCTGTGACAGTTTCTGATGCTGTAACTCCTGCTTCGTCTAACTAAAGCTAACTTGACTGAAGCTGCCGGTAAGTTACTCATAGGTTCCAACCTAGCACTTATGTTCTGATTCTGTTCTCATGTTTAATGATTACCAGATCCTAATTTCTGTATTATCTTATAGTAAATTCTATACTTAGGCATCTTTTAAAAGTTATGATTAAATGGGAATTCTACATGTTCCATGATTGCTTCAGAGAACTGCAGCAGATCTGTAAAGATCAGTAAATTATGACTCCCTTCTACAGTAGCCACATTGCTTTCTTCTCAGCAGATCATCTTTATGCAGCTGTACATTAATTCCATTCTCTGTTATCATTTCTACTAAGGTCTCTGGTGTGGAGACCAAACTTACTGCTCATTTTTTTGTATCCTTCCTGAGGGTTTCCTTGACAATTCTGAAAATTGCAAATAAAAGAATTATTTTGCCCTAAGCTACAGAAAGTGTTAAAATATTTTTATTAAATGCATAGCCTTTTTGGTGAATAAACAAGAGTAAACCGTGCAGTTGTGTCTGTTGGACTGATATAGCATGAATAACATACAACGTATTCACGTGCATATTTTAATAAACTTTCTGGGTACCCTGTTTGCATGAGAAAGCAGATACACTAACGGCTTACTTAAAAAGGTTTAATTAGTGTCTGTGATAATGACCACGAGAGGGTGCTCTTACTACTCCGCCACGACTGCCGTTGGGCTTGCATCCGCAGAGCTAATGGGACAACTAATTTTAACACTATAAAAATTTAAGTGAATCCGTAATAAGTGGAATCTTGCTAACTTATTTGAAACCAGCCATAATGCTTGGTTCTATAATCCCCACCCAAATACGCTTTCCTCTAACTTGACACTAAGCCAGACAGTATCTTCAGTTACGCAGCTTCGCTTTAATGCAGCGTGGGTTTTTACGTTAACACAGCTGTAAGAATAGCAAGAATTTCCGTTTACTTTAGTTACACGTCTCACAGCTACAAAGTACGTATTAAAATGTTTTGTATTTGATACAAAAGTCAATAGCTCTTTTCCAAAAAGAAAAAGAACTTCGATGTTTGGTACTGCAAATGCTGCAGTCAAGTTTTTCCACTGGACGACCTTCTGCAAAAGAACTTAATTTTGCTTTCCCTCTTGTTAGTGATTTATTCAGTGAAGCTGGACAAGTAACTTACTACTCTGTTTTCAAAGACACCTTGTTTTCCATGTCCCAGAATTTATCATTTTTGGTGAGTTTTATGCCTCTCTTTCCCTGTGTGTAAAATGAGAGTGTATCCATCTTGGTTTTAGAATGCCTTAATGCCTTAAAATCCCACTTAGGTTCCTAACAGAGAGTGGATGCAATGTTAGAGCGGCATTACCCACCTGACTGCCAGTTAGTGAAATATGTGTGTTAAACATGATTCAGTACACAGGTAAGCCACTTGGCTAACCTGGTCTCAGATGCGATGATCAGACTGCTGTATTTGCACACACATCACTAATCTTTTGTGCCGGTTTGTGCTGACACCATAACAACTTCCAAGTGGACCACCCACTCTGCAGTGCAGGAATGCTTTTTACACAATTGACAGACCTTTGGGTTGTTTCCTTTTTTTTTTTTTTTTAAAATCCTGTTCCTCTGAATCTGTCGTTTATAGAACAATAGATGCAAACAATGGTAGCAACGTTCAGTTTTCTGTGTGTTCCTGCTGCTGACAAAAGAGCATCGAGACTAGAGGAGGGAATGTTGCCTCTGTAGAAGCTGATGCTGATGAGATTTACTCCTGCTGTAAGTCACACTGTGCAGTTTTGAATGAAGCAGCCAGCTTCTGGCTGATTCTTTTTTCTCTTTCTCTGAAACTGAAAGGAGGCAGCCCTGAGAGGCACAGCAACTGAGGCGAAAGCTGCTCTACTGCTGAATTAACCCAAACCACAGCTATGTCACTCTGGAGTCAGACGTCCAGGGGCTTGTCCAGATGCTAGGACTGCCAGCCAGCATGGCAGGGCAGCAAAAGCTCTGTCCCGTCTTTACAAGGGGGCTTCCAGCAGCACCGGGGTGCCTCTGCCGGGAACAGCTGTGTCGGTGCTAGGGCTAGCAGCGCGGAGTTGCCCTGCCATCTTAGAGAAGCCCCTGCTGACCTGACACTACTCCAAAAGGCCCATTCAGTGAAGTCGGCACTTTTTGTCCATTTCAGCTCTAGTTTGTCGAAGCATATTTCCTAGACTTTCTTAATTATGATTAAAAATATAGGTCTATAAGGCACCTAAGGAAAGTGCATCCTTTCTATGCACTCCCCAGGGCAAACAGTGGTGTACTCCTCTGTATTTAATGTGAATTTCAGTCAGCATAAAAGTTATGTGTAAGTCGTGGGCACACGTTACAGTGTCCTCAAGCCCCCCGTGATATCTCTTCAGTCCCCTCTCTATTGGGAGTGCCTAGCACCAAGACAGCTGCAAGCAAGATGGTACAAGATCACATAAGGGATTAGGAGCACAGCTCTAGTAAAAATCTCTGGACAGCCATCAGAAGCAAGGAACCAACTAATTAAACAGAGCCTGCTCCGGGTGCCCTCCTGCTGGCTCACAGGATCTTAAAGCACTTGGAATCCTTACATTAAAATTGTCTTCTATAGAAAGTGGTTCCCTGGTGGATTGTCACACATCTTTCTTCTCTCTTCATACACTAGCTCCGTTGATTAGCAGTGTGTAGTCCAGCTAGGGAGGAGAAGAGGAGAACCACTCAGGATGAGCTAAGTAAGTGTAGCCTTTCTTAAATTTGGGAGACCTCTGTATCTGGGGAGTCACTCTAGAACCAGGATTCCTGAGCAAGTCCCCTTTCTCCCATGCACAAATTTTGTCCAGGCCAAAAACCAGAATCTGGGCTGTTTTTCCAGTATTTGTGAGTGTCTGGTAGTCTATTCAAAGAGTAGCACTGTGTAACGCAGCAATAAATATCTCTGAATGCGCAGTCAATATCCAGGCATCCTGAATGGCAACAACGACACGTGTGCAGATCTATTTTTTCTGTGTACAACCAGTGAATCCAAAATGACCTGAAAGCTTCAAAACCTTGGTCCATGATTTCTGCGGTCAACCTGCTTGTGCTCACCAGTTCTGGGTGTTCTGGGCACACCTGTAAAATGATCCTCTCTGCATGCTCAGTAAATCCAGCGTGCATACGTAGTGCTCACCATGGAACTGGTGCACAACACGTATGCGTTGAGATGACATCTGGTAGAAATATGGGAGCCTTATACAACAGTGTTAATGATTATTATGTCATTACCCCAACTGAGAGTCTGATGTGGGATAAAAATCCTGTGTCAGATTTCTGCTTGAGGCATTTTGGCTCCAGCCACAATGTGTAAAGAATCTTTCACAAGATAATGACATTTGACCACCGTTGTAAGACTCTGGTCTACACATTGCTGGGTCAGTTTCTATTACTTCTGGGCCCTCCAGCTGCACAGAAAGAGCAAGTGATTTGAGTTGCTTGGTTGCAAAAGGGACAAGGCAAATGTACGTTAGAGTTTGCCTGCTTGAGTAGTTGGATCTGGCCCATCTCAGTGCCTTCAGTGCTAAACAATTGTGAATTTGCTTAGTAAACACCTGAGATGTGCCAGAAACTGGAGAAATAAGTGAGATAAAAAAGAAGGACATGCTTTGAATTGCTTTCATGCTTATCTTTTCAGTCAGTAAACAAGCGCATGGATAGCGTCTCCAGATTCTGCAAAGCTCTGTCAGATGTGTGTTCTGCTTCCTAAGGTTTGCTGTTAGTGACAGAAGATGCTATTCAGGTCTTGTCAGTGTTGCAATAATTTACTCTTCCTTTCCCTTCCACCTGGAAGAGCAAACTGGAGACAGAAGGGAGAGAGAGAGAGAAAGAGAAAAATAATATTGTTGTTATTACTGAGAGGATAGAGGGGATTTTCATGAAGGAATTCAGCTAAGGATGCAGATCTGAGCTCTCACGTGTGTACCATACCTCTTTTGTTAGCTCCAACAAGTGCCTCTCTGAGTGATGATTTTGCTCACCTCTTGCAGCCATGCAAAAATTCAGGCTTCTCATCTAAGCTGGTCCTTTAAAACTGTCCATGACATTAACTGGGGTCCATGGGAGACTGCTACAGGTGATTTGAACTTTGTGTCTTAGGAAGGGTTGAATCACAGGAGGTGCCCGTTTCTCTCCTTTAGGGTAAAGTGAACCACTTTCCAGTGTCCACGTGATCCCACGTGGGACAACAGGGATAGTGTCGTTGCCTGTTCCCACCTTTTCTATCTGGGCAACAGTTCCTCAGGGCAATGGAGCTGGTGCTGCGGAGCCTGGCGTACCTGTCTCAATGGGCACTGAGCTTGGGTAGAGCTGGTCGGTGATACTTTTGTTTAAAGAGTAATTAGAAGAAAAAGAGATTGCTTCTGTTTTCTTTAAAAACCTCCAAGTATTCCCCAGAGGGCACAACATGAAGGCTGCTACATGCAGGATCCTAAGGACGACTCTTGACACCTTCCTACCCTTACCACGGACAAGGCAACACCTGTGAGATTTGTGGGAATCGCTATTACAGATAATCCTTCAATGAGATAGTCAGAAAAGTGGCTGAAGGTGCTTCAGCATGTGTGCCAGGCACAGCTCCTCCCTCACGCAAATCCTTCCCAGTACTGCAGGGCAGGCGGCGGTGCAGAGGTACCGTGTGGGTCAGAGAGCTGATGGCTGAGCACCGATCCACCCAAGAAGTCTGGGTTGGTGTCTCAGTCGCACATGGAGGAGGTTGTTCCTCTGTCAAAAACACTTATGTGTTTGATTAAACATGGATGATCAGTCCTGGCTTGCAAGGCTGGTCACACCAGGTGGGATATGGTTCCCAGAATCTGACAAAGATTTACGTCAGAAGGCATCTCTGGAAGTTTCCAGTCCAACCCTGTGTGCCCAGCAGGGCTCACCAGAACGCTAGGTCAGGTAGCTCAGGCCCTCATCCGGTTGAGTGCTCAATATCTTCAAGGACAGAGATCCCACCACCTCTCAGGTGCCTGTCCCAGGGCTTCACTGCTCCCATGGAAGAGTTTTCTCCTCACAACCAACCGCTCTTGCAGCTTGTGCTCTGGGGCTTTCTGCCCCATCACCAGGCACCTCTGAGAAGAGTCTGGCTCTGTCTTCTCTGTAATGCTCTTCAGGCAGTGGGAGACTGTCACTAGGATCCCCCTCAGCTGTCTCCTTTCCACACTAAGCAAATTTTCCTTCATACAGGTCATTAACTATGTTTTGCGGAATGGCTTCAGCCAAGAACGTCTCTTTAAAACAGTCAAAAATTTGTTAATCTCCAGTCAGGAGCTGGTAACAGGCAGCGTGAAGGCAGGAAATATTTTCTTCAGATGGTACGAGGCGGCACGCTGATTGGAAGTCACTGTGGCCAGTTTTTAATGACGATAGTAATGATTAATGATGCGTGAGGATGAGGTGGGGCAACGGGGAGGTGCAATTCTCTGTGAATGGTTCACCACGGTTGGCTGTCCCAGGAGAGGATCTCATGCTCCTCCTTACTCAGCATCACAGTTTGGCCTGTTTGCTGGGGCAGGGTATGTTCCTCCTGACCACAGCAATATTTGCTTTGGTGGCTTTTCTCTTCTCCCATTACTTTGTCCATCCACTTCTGTGAGTTTGCCTTGTGGGTTTTCGAGCCAGGCAAAACTGCTGGATCTACAATAACTAACGGTAATGGGTCACATAGCTGGGTTGTGTATGGTAAGAAGAAATACCTCCTCTGGCTGAATGTAAAGCTGCCGTCTGCTAGTTTCATTTGTTGCCTCTTTGTTCTCGTACTGAGAGACACGAGTAGTTATTGCCTATTGACCTTCTCCTTGCCTCTCATCACTGATGGGATCTACTTTCACTCTAGTCATCTCTTTTCTAGACCAATGTGTCTTGATATAGTTGGCTGACGAAGAAACTCTTCCTTACTACTCATCATCCTCCCAATATCTTTCTGTTCTTTTGCAGTCCTTCCATCTCCTTTCTGAGCCAGGGAGGTAAAGGTTATTACACCAGTGGCATTGTAGGAGGCATGTGAAAGAGGAGACTTAAAAGGAAGTGTTCGGATATGTTTAGCAAGGAGGATAGAAGTGGCCAGTTGCTGGTTGTTTATCTAACGTTTTCTCTGGTTGTCTGAAGGCTTCTCAGTGATGTAGGCAAAAATTATGACCTGGTCAAGATCTTACCAGTATCACTGTCACCTTCTTCTTTGTCCAGGCCCTCATCCTTTAGGCATCTTCAGCAAAGGTCCCAGTGATAGTGTAACCATTTCCATATTGCCTAATTTTCTGCCTGCCAAGATGTGTTTGAAAACAGAGACAGTCCCTTCCCCTGCCCCGAGGACGAGAACTATATTCTTATGAGTGCACTTTTGAAGAAAAACTGCTCCTTTTATTTCATACGTCTCTTTTCTTTCCTGTCTACAGTGGTCAAAAGGTACTGTTTCAAGGTGGCATCTGAAAACTCACTCTCACTCATTTGCCACTGCCAGGTTAACACAGATTGTACCATGACTGCCCCACAGGCGCAATCTGGAGATGTTTTCCATATTTGTTGCTGGGGCCAGCTTCAGAATCCAGACCAATCCCATGTGTGGAAATGGCTTTGTCAGGTCCAGGTGCTGAGATGAGACAGGGCACTTCATCAATGGCCTTTAAGGCAGAGGCACCCACAAGAGTTACTCCACAATAGGACTAGGAAGACTGGAAAGTAGAAGAGACCCTTCAGAGATGATGTGACCCATGAAGTGAGGCTGCTGGAGAAACATCTTGCAGAAGACAGTTCTTGCAGTGGCTTGCCATGGGCCATAGAGGGCCCACAGCAGGTAATACTGGAGTCATTCTCCCTGCAAGCACTTTCGTGTGTGAGGGTCACAGCAGAATCCTCAAGCCCTGAAAGCAATTCAAGTCAAGCTAATACCACAGTTATTAAAGCATCTGAACCTGTTGGTTTTACTATTAGAAAATGGCTTCTCAGACATGGCTGGAAGAAATGGAGCTATTTTATTTTCTGAGTTGCCTTCTGCAGAAGAAATGGGGGTGGGGGGAGTGTTTGGGGAGAGGAGTGTTAAAGCTCAGCTAAGGCTGAAAAGCACTCAGGATTGTAGACAAGGGAAGGCTGGCAGGATCTTCTATCTGCTTTCAGCATTTATTAAATATGTGTAAATACATGGGTCTGGATTTGGCATAGGAGTCAGCCCCCATTTTTGCTGGCACAGCTCAGATCTCAGAAGCTTATTGCACAGGGCTTGTGGCAGCCAGAGCAAGAGCTGCTCTTTGTGCAGATGTGGCTGTCCTAAAGTAAGCAACAGGCACTCAGGGGGGCAGCAGAAGAACAGATGAAGCAGTACTCTGTAATTTTCTACTAGGAATGATATGCTAGTGAGATGCCCTGTGCTTTTTACAGAATTATCCTCTCTTGCTGTTGGAATATTTTCTCCTTCCAAGTCATAAAATACAGCTGAAAAGCAAAAATGCTGCTTTAAGAATAGCCCAGAGAGCAGCAAAGAGCGGATTTTTGCAAACCATTTTTTCAAACCATCGTTCCTGGTCTTCCTGCCCACAAGCCATCCCCACGGTTCAAAGCACAACGGTTACGGTGATGCTTTAGATACACATACAACAGTGGGTGGCTCTGTAATGCCATGAGATCTGCACTACCTGTGATAAGAGAAAACGTGACGTGTATGCTACTTTGGCCTTAAATCCCATGGCATCTGTCCTTCCCCATCCCCCAGTTCTGCTTCATGACCCAAATCTTCACCTAAATACCATCTCTGTGCTTTCCTTTAAGTTCCACCAAAACCTGCAGGGGCTCTTGTACCTATGACAGCTTCTTCCTCTGGCTGCATACCCAAGAAAGTGTTTTAATGAAGTAGAAGATGGACAGAGGTTTTGTGCTCCCCTGTTATTCCTTGCAGCAAACGCATGCCCACTGGGGAAATCAGGTTGTTTAAGGAGTCATTGGAGATGAACCTCCTTTCAAAGTCCTGGCAGGATAAAGCTCCTTCTCCTGACAGCAATTGAAACACATGCCATGAGAGGAAACACTGGGGTAGGTGGCATCGCAGACTCCCAGGGATGGAGGAGAGCTGGCTGGTGCAGGGAGATATCATCCATACAACCTCTGCATCTGCATGGATATCTATTTGACCACATGTTGTAGCAGCTCTGCCAGCTTTTTTCAGTCTGTGGAGACTGCTGGGGTGGAGGAAGGGAGAAGTCCCACTCTTTGGGGTATGGATATTTTACACTGTGGCATGCAGTGCTGCTGAGGAAGATGGACAGGGAGATGCACCGGCTGTGTCAAGGCAGGAACACCAAGGTACGTCTGCACTGGTCACTGAAACAAGACCTAGACTTCTGTTCAGTGTTCCTCACTGTCCTGGCTGCTGCTTTGGCTCAGATACTCCCAAACAATGCCCAGGCCTGGGAGTTCTCCCCATCCGCAGCGTGGACTTGGCTATCTGGCGCGGTGGAGGGGAAAGGGGATGTAACCATGCAGATATGGGTAGGGCTATGCTGGTTGGCCTCCAAGACGTGGAATGGTCCTGGATCCTTTGGGAAACTCCTGTAACCATCCTCACCTGCATCCCTTCAAAGTCAGGCCAAGTTCAAGCACACCTGAAGTCCCAATCACAGAGGGGTCCCACCAGAGTACCTGCACTCCTGGGCCTTGGGCACCGTTCTTCCTTCACCCTTCATTCCACTGACTGAAGCCAGACCCAAGTTCCTGAGCAGCAACACTGGCTAAGCAGATGGTATGAGTGTCTATACATACTTAGGTGACATGTCGCTTGGAGGGGTGCCCTGCAGTCAGCATCGCGCAGCAGCTAGGAGGTGTTCCTGCCAAGGCTGTGGGGAATAGACCTACACCAATGTGCGATAACACAGAAACAGCATGGCCCTCTGTGGTGCATCCTCCGGGGGTATCCCCTGGAGCTGGATGAGTGCCTCTCTCCCTGCTACCTCCCAACCTGCTGTACATCACCAGGGGTGCAGACCCCAAAGGAAAGGACTCTGGAGCCTCCATGCCCTTGCCCAGGTAAGGACAGCTTTGGTGCCTTCTGTAGACCTAAGAGTTGCCACGCAACTGATCCAGCTCCCAGGCAGCTTTAGCTCTTCTGCCATGTGCCCCAGCTGTCAGGAATGTGCAGGAAAGTTAAGAATAAGTTAACAACAGTGAGAACAGGCTTGTCTGTATTGCCAGTCCTGCTGGGGGGCCCCAAAAGCCCTTTAAACATCAGGAACAGTGCTGTGCAGCACTGGCCCAGGGTAGGTGCCATCTGGCCGCTTGGGCAGGCAGAGATGCTCTTCAGCTGTGCCCAGCAAAGAGAATGGAGCTGGAAAGCAAAGAGAGAGGGAACTTGGGCCAGCAAGGGAGAAGGAGGGCCAAGGAGAATATAATTTTTTTTAATATTCTGCTCTTTGCTCCTGGTGAGAAAAACATGAGAGTCTTTCTGTGGCGCTGGTGCAGCCGGGTCTTCATCACAGCATCCATGAAGGAGAAGCAGACAGTTCTCAACCTGTCTGATTGCTGCTGTGGGCATGGTTTGTACTTGCTTCATTTCTGCCTGTCTCATTGCTTCATGGTTCATTTGGCTGAACTCTTCATACAAAATAACGTGTTAGACGAGCTCTGTGCTGGGAACATTGCGGGAAGGCACTAGCTGTCCAGGGAAGGGATGGGCAAAGGGACTCTGCTTTCAGCCTCTGTACTGACTGCCTACCGAGCAATTGTGCTTGTTTGCTTTGTCAACCCATCTAGAATAATAATAATAATAATGTTTCAAGTCAAAGAAACACACCTATGAAACCAAACCTTTCTGGCCAGCAGCTGTGCCCCCGAGCCTCCCGCAGTGCGTCCTACCGGCTTGTTCCAACTCTTTGCTTTGTGTTAAACAAGGAAGAGTGAGACTAGCACGTGCCTGACGTTTAATTGAAAAAACTTCAGTTACAAACGAGTGGAAGAGGTATTTCCCTTCCAGACCATCATTTTTGGTCCCCTTTCAGCGGTGCTGTTACGTGGGTTAAGAAGCTTAACAAGCCGAAGGATGGGTTGCCACTTTGGTTTTTTGGAAAACAGCATAGGGGGGTGCCTCTGCCGCAGCAGGGCATGGAAATGCGTGAGCGGGCTTGAGGGAAGGGAAAGGGAAAGGCCTGGGTGAAGGCATGGACTAAGAGACTAAGACTTAGACTAAGACCAAGAGAAATACGGTCTCCCCAGCACCAGCTCCCCTCTCCCATCGCTCCCCGGGCAGCCCAAAGCAGCTCCGCAGCCCGGGTCCGTTAGCGGCCGCCCCGCAGCAAGGGGGCTGGGGAGGGGGCCGGGAGGGATGGGGCTGCCCCGCACCGCTCTGGTGCACCTCCGTCCTGCCCCACCGCTGAGCGTCTGGACGGTGGCACCGGGGTGAGAGGCAGCGCGAGGGTCCATGTCCCTGTCCCAGCTGAGCCTGCTGCCAGGGTGGCTCAGGACAGGCCCCGGGGCTAGTGGCAGGCTGGCATGTGGAGGGCCACTGCCGAAGGTAGGGACTGGAGCTAAGGAAAGATTAGAGGAGGGCAAACAACTTAGTTTTTTCAGTGCTGTTAGTGGAATAAGTGAGCCGAGGGCTTTTAAACTTGTATCTCATGTCCTGAATTGCTCTTTAAGTTCTGGCTCTGAAGCCTCATGGCAAACAGTGATGGTGGCTGAGCGAGAGGTGGCTCACGAGGTGGGCTCAGAGAGAGCTCGCAGGCGTGTAAAACAAGCCCCGTTTCAAGTACTCCAAAGCCTATGAAGCTCAGAAATGCTGAAGGCTTCCCTACATCCCCAAGTCAAACCACTGTAAAATCCACACCGGAGGGTCATAAAAATAGTGGAAAAATATAGATTAGAAGAGGAACACGTGGAGGCTGCTGGTCCAACCCCCTGCTCGAAGCAGGGCTCACCAAAGCTAGGCCAGGTTGCTCGGGGCCCTGTCCTGTCAAGTCTGGAATATCTCCCAGGACAGAGGTCCCACCACCTCTTACCCAGGCCTTGTCTGCGCCACTGATGGGAAGGAATTTTTTCCTTATATCCAACCAGAACTTCCCCTGTTGCAACCCATGCCTGTTGTCTCTCGCCATTTCCTCATGCACCTCAAAGAAGAGTCTATCTCTGTCTTCTGTCTTGCTCAAGTAGGCAATGGCTGACTGCAAACAGATCCCACTGGAGCCTTGTCTTCTGCAGGCTGAACAAGCCCAGTTCCTTCTGCTTGTTCCCAAAACGTCCTGCACTCCCATCCCCAGGACATCTCTGTGATCCTGTGTTTGAACTCTCCAGCTTATCAACACCCCTCCTGTCCTGGGAAACCCAAAACTTGTCTCAAAGCTCTGATGTGCTGAGCAGAGGGGCACAGTTGCGCTCCGCAAGGTTTGGGTATGCTTTGTGCTAGCCAGTTTTCAAGACGTGTGCTCACATCATCTTTTGTTGCTGGGTCTAGAAGCTGTGCAGAAAGGAAATTGGTGGCATATCTTCCCAGTGTATGCCTTCTCCTGCTGGAAACTGTCTAGATGACTTGAGGACAGCGGAGTATGTTCGTGTACAGTAGCACGAGACTGGCTCAGAGCTCTCATTATTTGCTGTACACATTTTGAGAGTCCTGTACAAACTTCTAGCTGCACAGGGCTATATGGCTTGCCCAATTCATGTATTCTGTCCTACAGACTCGTACATGAACTAATACTGTTTTTAGAAATCCTCTGTGGAAGTACAATATGCCTGACATACTTCCACTGTTCCCGTGTTTGGAAACACTCCTTAAAGGCTTTGTATTATTTGATATTTACATCGTTTCACTCTATGTTCTTGCATTTTCTAACTGGCGTTTATTTACAGAACAGAGCGCAAGAAGTACTTTTGACAAGCACATGTAGTGACTGGTTTCAGAAAGATGGGGCAGGGCTCGCCTTACAGACATTTTTAGACTTAATTAGGAAAGGTTGTGGGGAAGAAATAGCTGCACCTACATTTTTCTGTTTCCCACTGGTTTTAGCTGCTGTAGTGTGGGATACACTTTTTTGTGTACGCAGTCAAGTTTGTCCAACTCTTTATAGGCACAATGGTACAGCACACCGGAGTCTGTTCCCAGCTTTCAGTTGGGCTGGTCTTCCTCGGAGGAATACAACTTGGGGCTGCAGAGCACCCCAAGCAGTTGTGTAGTCAACCCTCTGTTAAAGCAACAGATGCCATACCAGTGTCGGGGATTTTGTTTACGGCACAGGCTTTACATGGACATAGCTGCCTCTTTAACCTATGTCTAGGAAAGACGGTCTTTCTGCTTCACTATGTTGTGACAAACGGGTTGTTGGAAGAGGTTAAAACAGCCTTGGTACAGGGGTCTTGCCTTCTCATACAGCTTTCTGTTCATTTGCTCCTGTTTCTGCAGTGGTACAAAGCAAGAGAGACACAAGGTTCCAGAAGATTCAGCTGTCTCTGAGAAGTGAGATGTTGTTACCATAAGCAGAAACAAAAAAACCCAAAAAGGATCAAGTCTCTTGTACAGCCTTCCTGCCCCCCTTCCATCTACCAGAAAGATTTTTTTAATGCAGAAAATTATTTATTTTTTAACAGAATAGCTAAGAGATTTGACTCATCACTTGTGATCCTCCAAAACCAGCAGCTGCTCCTGTAAGCTGCTAGCTGACTAAATTCCGTACACTGCAAAGCAAGTTTGCATTTCCCCAGAGGTGATTGGAAGTGATCTTGCTGAGCTCTCCAGTATTAAAGTTGATGTATATTTCCTTGCATCCAAGGTTTTTTCCAGGATTGCACAAAGCAGGCAGAGTTTAGGAGCAGCTTTATTTCACCTTTTGGAAATGAATGACTTCTGTGTTATTTTCAAGCTTTTCGGTAGTCAGAATAGCAGATTACTCATCTGTTCTCGTTAAACAGATTTCAGGAATGGCTGAAATCCCAGGAGCTCATGTATTAAGAATATATAACAAGTTGATTCTTTTCCTTCCCTGTGCTTTGACAGAGCATTGTATCTCTGAATGGCTTTAAAATGCCAGGAACAGATCAGATGCCTAGAAGACAGTCACGTCAAGCTCTGCTTGTGTGTTTGGGGTAGTTCATTTCTATACAGGCAGGCTTCAGAAATAAGCAGCAAAGGCATCTAGGGTGAACTCCAGATCTATGCATCTTCCCAGCAGAGTGGCCACTTACACCTAATGTAATTGCTTGTAGTTAAATTGGATGTGTGTGTCTTCACTTTGTAATGTAATACATACACAGCCATATCTGATTGTGGCATTATGCCCAGTATTGCCTTCTATGAAGTATTAACAAATTGAAAGGCAAGGTGTTGTCTTATAATAGCAAATTTTTAATGAATAATGAAAGTTAAATTCCTTTTTCCCAGACCTTTGGGTTAAAGTGTCACATATTTTCCCTACCACCATTACTGCTATTGTTCTAGTTGAAAGCTGAGATTCTCATATAATCCTATGTTTTTCAGAAAAAGCAGGGTTTTTCAGAAAAATGTGGAGCAATTCGAGACTTTCAGAAACCCAGGAGAGCTTGTGGCAGCACACCCCCCCTTGTGCTGGCTGCCACAACGCTGCAGCACATTTTCATGGTTAGGTGCTAAAATGAACTGAGCCCCACTGAGGGTCACTCAACTCATGAGAGGTGTGTCAGCACACAAGGAGACATCTGAGAAGACATCATTTGCAAGTGATCCTGCCTGCAGTCAGGCTCGGGCCATAACCATCAAGGTCATACCTGTCCTTCCCCAGGTGCAGAAATCCCCTGGGGGAGGGAATGGAAATGCACTGCTAGTGACCTGGTGCATGAACTTCTCAGGTGTTCAGCAGGAAAGGGGCTGACCTGCAACCCCGATCTCTTATTGAGAAAGGCAAAGGCGAAAGGGAGAGGGGAGTCATGAACTGTTCTTTGACGCTTCTTGCTTTGAGTTTTGCATTTTGGATTCTGCACGTTAAGGAAAACCTTGCTGCTGTTTGGATTGGACTTCCCAGATCACCATCAAAACCCCAGAAGGCTTTATCTCAAAGATGACGTTTGCTCCAGGGTCAAGAAGTTTCTTTTCTCATGTCTATCTGCCATAGTGGTCTGGTGGTAATACTCTAATGATATTATTAAATAGACCTCAGTAGAGGCTTGTGGGCTCTTCAGGACCTGAAGATTACTTCTCAGTCCAGGAACATGCCTCTGTCGCTGCGGTATGACACTTGTGTCTAGCAACATTGTGGGCATGTTCTAAGAAAATATTCACTGTGGGTTTTGCATTAAATTTTGCCTGGAGACAGAGAGGAAGGTAATGCTTGGCTCATGCCTATAACTATTCAATAATCACTAGGTCTTTGTGACTTTTTTGTCTCAGCTTAATTTCATTGTTGTGAAAGTGCTCACATCTACATGCCTGAGGAGATAAATAGGCAGGCAAAAACTAAATTCCACCTGTTTGGTTACAACCATTTAGCTCCTGTTGTTGCTCACCTGGCTCTTTTGCATTGTGGTTGCAAAATTCAGGAAGGACTGAATCCCCTGGTGCTTGAGATCCTCAGTGTGTGTGCACCCAAAACAGCCTTTCCAGAAGTGCTGAACCTCAAAGGTATTGCTCATTTTAAGCTATTGCTCATTTTAAGCTATTGCTCATTGGTGTATCATGGACCATTGCTCATGGTCCATGATACACCAAAATAAAACATTTATCTGGCAGAAAAAACATGGAGGAGGAAAAATTCCGGGCTCACAAACCGTATTAGCATACTGTCCTGAAAGCTGCTCAAGGGAAAACACCATTTCAGCTCAAACTTTGGAGTTTAGAACCCATGAAGAATGGGTTTAGTTACTCCAATGTGTTGGGTTTTTTTTAAATACATATGTAACTTAAATATCTGTTATTTTATGCATCTCTAACTTAATAGGAGAAGTGGGTTATAGGTACACCAGAGAGGTACTAACACTTTTTCCATCGGTGTTAATCCTATTAGAGAGTAAGATGGGCTACCCACTGTTCTGGACTCACCAGGAGCGCAGAGCAAATTGTAAGTGCCTGCCTAAGTAATCCTTTCTATGCTGATAATTTGATTGATATGTTCTGGGCTGGTTTGTTTGTGAGAAATATATAGTATCACAAATACAAAAGACTGTCAGAGGGAGTGGTAAAATTGCCCTGGAATTACAGTCCTTCAAAATTCTAATAGTTAATGTGACTGCTCATTGCTTCGGAAATGGTTAGGGCGTGATAAAGCTTTATGTGCACATTTTAAATGCATATAAAAGATAGAATCTGGATGAGGGGAAAAGGGTGCAGCTCCCTCATTTTTGGCTTAGGGTGTCCAGGACATGATAGGGCACGTCCTGCTATTTTCTCTTCTGATAGATGTGAACTTGAAACCCAAGCCTTCAAAATGCAGGGGGGGCGGAGAGGAATGCTTCCAAAGATAAGCAAAAGAGATATTTCCACTACAACAATTAAACCTGTTGAATGTTGTATGGTTAATGTACCCCCAAAAGGTATCACAGCCCAAGTGCAGAATCTGGCTGGGATCTGGACTCCTCTATGGTCTCTGGCCAGTTTTGTCTGAATCACTCCCCTGATAGCAGCTCACACACAGAGGATCACTAAAGCCAGCAAGCTCTGCTTTTATATCTTCTGCTTTTGAATGCCCGAGACGGGATTCCTTGCTTCTAGTCACCAGGCATGTGGGAGAGCCCACATCTCAGCTGGAACCAGCAGGAGCTGCAGCCCACCGGTCTGCAAGGGGCCAATAATGGAAAGACTTGTCATGTCTCTTCTGGGGCAGAGGAGCTGATGGGATCTCTGTTAGGGGGAGGTTGCTAGCACAGGGAGTTACTGTGAAGCAGCCCTAGGCTGCCACTGCCTCTCTCCCCTTACCACTTCACTTCTCTCTCTCCATGGCGTGCACCGTCTCCTGTCTACCAGCAGTGCCAAGCTCTACCACGGCTGCCAAACACAGGCAGGGCAGTTCAGTGCTCTTCCCTGCACAGCGATGAGCTTGGGGCCCAGAAGAGAGAAACAAGTCCAAGCTTAATCCGGCTGCGATACCAGGGATGTTGGCTGGTTCCTAGAAGATGGGGATAAAGCACATCTGCGTTGTAGCCGAGGGGTGTCTGCATTTGCAGCTTCAGCTCTCTCCAGGTGAAGGAGCTGGGTTCTTTGCTGTTCCTGGAGGACTGAGTAGCAGTGAGTCCAGTGGGACTTTCTTCTCCTTCCTACTGGCCAGCAGACCACAGCCACAGCTTTCGGTTGCTGACACTGCTCTTCATCAGCACTGCAGTTGTCACCTGGAGATTCAACATCACAGTCAATCCACATGAGCTCCACCTTAAATCAGCCTGAAAGTTGAAGTTAGGGCAGGATATGGCACCTCCTTGCTAAGCTGGGTATTTTTCTGCATGCACATGACACCATAGCGTGCTTCTAGTTTCAGGGTGGAGTTCGAAATGTGGCTTCTAACCGGTAAAGCCTTTGTACCCTGCTGTCTCAGATCTACTAAATAAGTATTCAACAGAGAGGTCTTTTGGTTTAGTAGGGGTAAACTGCTCAAGGTCTGTGTCCTGTAGCCGACCCTTAACTTTACACCTCTCACACCTCTGGGATCTGAACCAGCAGAGCTCAAAGCTGTGACCCCAAAAGCATGACACAGAATTTTTGTACACATGAGATGTGGCGCTAGCTGGGGAGGAAAGCAAGCCAGGGAGGCCCATCCTGATGGCAGATGCAATGTTCCTGCCTCATCCTTTTCACTGATATGTTTTGCACTGGGATAGCATATACGCTTAATTGATTTGGTAGTAAAAAGGACTCTTTAAAATATGTGCCTGAGCAAGCCAGAAAGGCACCTTTTTTCTTCTGTCCTGTACATGACAGTAGGTAAATGATCCGAACAAATCCAGGTGCTGCCATTCCAGGCAGTGGAAGAAGTAGAGATCCAAAGTTGACTCCACACTAAAATTACTTTTTTTCTGAGAGCAATTGCAGGAAAGCTCCTAGCAGCTGTCACTATCCAATGGATTTGAAATCTATTGTACCCATGCAGTGACTGAACCAATTGTTTCATTTTATCAGCCCATGAACACTTTTTCAAAATTAAAGTGTGCTTCTCTTCTCAGCTGTGA